>NC_056597.1:12890113-12890260 GCF_018340385.1 Cyprinus carpio
CCCTTCCCTGTCCCCTGTTGAAGTCAGAGGTATTTATTGAGAAACAACAACATATTTACATTTTTATCTTAGACAACAGCTCAATATACACTCACCTAAAGGATTATTAGGAACATCTGTTCAATTTCTCATTAATGCAATTATCTA
>NC_056597.1:12890331-12894536 GCF_018340385.1 Cyprinus carpio
TATTACGTATTGCTAGAGCAACTTTGACTGAAATAACCACTGCTATAACCGAGGTATGGAGCAGCATTTGTGTAGCTACAACACGACAACCTTGAGGCGGATGGGCTACAACAGCAGAAGACCCCACTGGTACCACCTATCTCCACTACAAATAGGAAAAAGAGGCTACACTTGCACGAGCTCACCTGCCAGAATTGGACAGCTGAAGCCTGGAAAAATGTTGCCTGGTCTGATGAGTCTCGATTCTTGAGACATTCAGATGGTAGAGTCAGAATTTGACATAAACAGAATGAGAACATGGATCCATCATGCCTTGTTACCACTGTGCAGGCTGGTGGTGGTGGTGTAATAAGGTGCGTAAGGATGCCTTTGCCTGGTACACTTTTTAGGCCCCTTTTAGTGCCAATTGGTCATCGTTTAAATGCCAATGCCACCACCTGAGCATTGTTTCTGACCATGTCCATCCCTTTATGACCACCATGTGCACTCCATCCTCTGATGGCTACTTCCCAGCAGGATAATGCACCATGTCACAAAGCTTAAATGGCCTCAAATTGGTTTCTTGAACATGACAATGAGTTCACTGTAACTGGAAATGGCCCCCACAGTCACCAGATCTCAAGCAATAGAGGCATCTTTGGGATGTGGTGGAATGGGAGAGAGCTTCGTGCCCTGGATGTGCATCCCACAAATCTCCATCAACTGCAAGATGCTATCTCTATCAATATGGGCCAACATTTCTAAAGAATGCTTTCAGCACCTTAGTGGGCCAACATTTCTAGTTAGAATTAAGGCAGTTCTGAAGGCTTAAAAGGGGTCAAACATGTGCATTGAGTATGGTGTTTACTAATAATCCTTTAGGTGAGTGTAGGTGTTGGCCATGCTAGACAATAGACCTTGAATTAGCACAACTGTTAGAGCTGTAGGCCTATTTTATAATTTAAATAATCATACCGAATTATAATCAATCACATTTTTACTAATCTTAATTAACTAAAATTAATAATTTTAAGTGTTTGTTTTTATGACTTTACATTATCGGTAACAAGTGTAATCTAATGTTAGAGGGGGCGCAGGAGGTTGCCAAGGAATTTTGGGGTCCTATAACAAAAAAAATCTAACTGGGCCCCCTCTGCGCAGCAGTTGTCACCACACATCTCTATAGACCCAACTGTCCCCATCAAAGTTTTACATAACTCTAATCAAAGGCTTTGCAACTATCTTGCTTCTTGTGGTTCAACACTAGTACTAGCACAATATTTCACTGCTGGTGATTTGTAAATGCAAGTCTGCATACAGTATGTAGTCTAATATTTGATGCAAGATTAAAAATCCACCATAAAAATAAGTCCTAGTAAGCAACACTATGTAACATTTTTTACCTTAAAATAATAATGTTTCCAAAATCGTTTCAGTGGTTCATCAAGTGTGTAACAGGATGAAAGGCACTTTTGCCACAAACCTGGGCTTCACAAACATCCTGCCTATGACTTCTGCCTTCCTCCCACCATGCGCGCTTCTCTCTTCTCTATCATCACTATAACTTTCTTTCCCTTCTACCTTTCCTTCCACACTTCTTCCTCCCTTCTACCTGAGAGGGCCCTGGCTCTGTAGGATGCACACAATGCATGTGGATATAGATATATACTGTAATATATACAGTATATGCTCTGTAGGAATATACCAATAAATGACACTAACACACAGACATTGACACAAATTACTTATAGTTCTGTATTACCACCACTTGATTACATACATTAGATACGATAGATTTGTGTGTGTGTGTCAGTATTATTATTGATGATGTGTAAGCGCTTCTCAAATAAATTGCCCTTCATGATGGGAATAATAAAGTCTGTATCCATAGATGTCATTTAACACAAAAAATTCAGTCTAAATGAACACATCCAACTGAATTATTTTAATATTGTCTGTAGCTTACATGCAGGTTGAGGTAAGCTACTCATTGTTTCTAACTGCATCCAGTACAGACAGGAGGTTGTTAATATTTATTTATTTTGTTATTTTTGTCATAATGGTCATTATGTGAGAAAATAATTTGTGTTTGATATCTGTCATTAATAAATATTTAATTTTAGTTTTTGTTATGGTAAAAAAAAAAGAGCAAGAGAGACAGAGAACCCCACACAGACTCCCTTGGAATGATGCTAAGTCATTAACACAGTGCTGCTCACCTTCTTCACTGGGACAGGGGAGGGTGCAGTTATGGGCAGACTGGGGTGCTGCTGACTCATCTGTTGTTAATTCTGCTAAAAGGGGCATGGACAATGATTTAATATGAATATATTTAAATGTTGATTAAATGTTGATGAAATGTAGGCTAACACTAGCCTGCAGCTAGCTAGCTTATTTCACTATGGACAACAGGTTAATAAGTGAATATAGCCCAGGTCTAAATATAAGAATTAAAGTTTGTCAGGTTGCTCTCAGCTTCGCAATGTCTTTATTCTTGAGCAATCTCACACTAACTAATGCTGAAGATGCGATATGACATGACTAACATAATATTAGCCTCACTTACAGTTACCTGTATTCTCTGCCTCTGAAATGACTCTCCAACGAACTCTGTCTCTGTGCCGGGGTCTGGAAGTGGATGGATTTCCTCCTCATTTCTTTCGCTTTTGTAGCTCAGCATTTTCCTTGTCATGTGGTGCTTATATGGGTTCCACGCCTCGCTTCATGTTTGCTCTTTTGATATTATTTGATCGTCTTTCATAGATATACGACGTGTGTGTAGCTGGTGTAGGACGGAGTTTGTTGCTTCTAAAAGCTAAAACGCAGCTAATAAGAAAAGCATTCTATTAACAGACAAGCAGGTTATAGGAGGAAAATGCTTAACACGCACTAAACACATTGTGTTCGTATTCTGGCTCATATCTGCTTGTTCGTGAATAGAATGCTTTATTAATACCTGTTTACTGAGTTTGGTCTTTTTAAAACACCATTTTAATGCATTAAGCCACATACTTTCACGTTAAGCGTTTTAGAATATCCCAATGATTCATTTGTGAATTCGACTGGTCCAGAAGATTAAACTTCTCGTGATTCAATAGAACAGACATAGTGAGTCAAGTTTACAATAAACAACTGTGCATTATAATGAAGGCTAAAACTGCACAGCGTTTTTAGCTTTATAAACAACATGTTCTATCCTACACCATCTACGCACACATTTCCTGTCATGTATGCCTATGAAAGACGATCGAATCAATCAAAGTAGGTAGTGTGCGGGCGACACGCAGCCTCAGCCCCGGTGCAGCCCCGCCTCGATCTGCAGGCTGCAGCCGGGTGTACTTGTGTATTTTCAGGGGGCAAGGAAGTCGACCGGAAGTTGAAGTTGGCCGCGTGCCGCCATCTTGTAGCAGAACTTCACTTGCGTTAGCATTCCATTGACTCCCATTCATTTTTGCGTCACTTTGACAGAGAATAACTTTACATCTGAGGCGTTTAAAGACTCCATTTGTCCAGTATTTATTTCTAAAGATACACGACAATGTATAAAGGGCTCCATTACCTTCTATGTTACATAATGGCCCCGTAGAAACAGTTTTTGTAAAAATAGGCTAACGATTGCGTCATAACCACTCGACTCTCTGTCGCACAGTAGAGAAATTACCGTACAGACAGGAGGAGAAGCTCGCAGGCAATCGGGGAGACGTCAAGAATTATGGCGTACTGGCGTTACATTTTAAAATACTATACAAAATAATTAATCAGAATACTTACTCCTGCTCACTCATGCCAAAGAACTCCCCGCTCAAACTCGCCGTCTCTGCAAGATTAACGATGGCAGTTTGCACGCACAGCTACTAGAAGGTTTACATCTGTCAGACAGGTTGCTGACGTCATCAAGCTTAGTTTGAGTCTGCGCGTCAGAAACAGAAGTTCTAAAAATCGCTAAAAACGGGCTTCACTTGTCTCAATTGAGTTCCAATGGGGTCGCTGTGTCCATTTCTTTTACTGTCTATGTGTATTTTAAGTGTTTTGCTCCTCGGCGCGTGGTGTCAGTGAGTCACGTGACGACACAACAACGAATCACAGCAGAGCAGCAGGGAGGGGGAGGAGTAGCAAAGTGAAAGCAGCTCAGGATTGCAGAGGTAGAAGACACGAGCAAAGGAGATGTGGTGTAGTGTTATATCCATTTATTATGTAATTGCATATTGACTCCACTAGAGGGCCAC
>NC_056597.1:12894771-12894854 GCF_018340385.1 Cyprinus carpio
CTGCCATAGTATAAAAAAATAAAAAAAAAATCCATGGATCAGTTCAGATTACCACCTCCATTAATCCTGTCGGGGAATACAGG
>NC_056597.1:12895854-12920854 GCF_018340385.1 Cyprinus carpio
ATTTTTTGACATTGAAAAGCTTATGACTCTATGTGGAGGAAGGGTTATGAATTAAATTAAATAAAATTGGAATAAGTGGTTCTATAATTGGGTTTTTACTTTTTTACAGAAAGATGATTTAGAGTGTAAAGTTAGGAACAGAAGGTAACTCGGCGAATCCTGAAATTACTAATGGAATTCCACAATTAAGCGTCATAAATCCAGTGTTTACTTAAACGTTATGATTAATGATATTTTTATGAATTTAGATAGAAGAGTTGGGTCAGCTTTGTATGCAGACGATGGGGCCATTTGGGTAAGAGGACGAGATCCCATAGGTGTGATATATAAAATCCAGGAAAGCAATAAGTAAAGTAGATCATGGTCCCATATCAGTGGCGGCTTTAAGCCTCTCTCCAAGTAATCCTGTTTATATGTGTCTTAACCACGAAAGGCAAGGGATAGAAAACCATAACTTGAAGTTAATGGGGGGGGCCCCACCCCCAACAATGTTTATGAAATGGAGATGTTTTTACAATACTTGGGTCATGTAGTTAGAATCCAAAAGGAACATGCAAAATACAGGTCATAAGTAAAAAGTGGACTCAAATGGAAAAAAAAAAAAACCCAAGTTTAAACTTAATGAAGCCTTAAGCTTGGCAAGAACGAGGGGAGCCAGATAACAACTCACTGATGTCCATTTAATAGGGCTTAATAAGAGGTTACGGATGGCTTTGTGTACGGAGGCGCACCGAAAACACATTTAATGAAAAATGGATATAGTTTATTGAATAAAACTTTTGGTGGATTGGTTCTGGTGCGAGCTGATCAAACACCAACTAAAGCACAATTCAAAGTAGGAATAGGAGAAGTGCCCTTTAGAACTGAGAAGAGATAAACTCATGCTTACTGGTGTCGGATTACGTGGATGTGGAAATGAAAATCCTACCAATAATGTTTATTTAGGAATGTTGGGAGTATTCAAACTTCTTTTAAAAGGTAATGGCTTTGGATTGGTAACAAAGACTAAATGCAGAGGATATATAGATTAAAACAATATTTTTTAACACTCCTACACCTATTAGTAATATTTGGCTGTTTCCAAAAACTGAAGGTAGATTGCATAAAATGGTACTAAAAATGGGAAAAGAGAGTGAGAAAGCGGACATATGGCAAGTCAATACATAAAAGCAAATTTTACAGGTTATTTAGATATTTATACAGGATGATCCAAAGATGAAGAAAACAGGGTAGGCATAGGAATATACATCCCAATACTGAATGTAACGTATTGGGAAAAGATTAACCTGACCAGCTGTCAGTTTATAACAGGCAGAGATGATGGCAATTATTGTAGGGTTATCAAGTGCTGGGGGAAGTAGTAAAACCAGATAGAGTAGGGAGGGGGGGGGGGGGGGGGGGGGGGGGGGGGGGGGGGGGGGGGGGGGGGGGGGGGGGGTGGGGGGGGGGGGTGTATTTGTGTTGACTCTGTAGCAGCCCGTGTACAGTAATTTCAGAATATGAGATCTAGTAGAGAAGATTTTAATGCTAGAAATCCAACCCAAAGTTTATTTTAGATTGCTGGAGGCTTCAGATTAGATGTGAGATTCTCGTCGCTAGGTCCCTGCTCATGTAAAATATAAGAGGAATGAGGGGAAGCAGACAAATAGCAAAGAAATCAACTCAGGATAAATGATATTATAAATATTTCCATTGGCAAAGGAGAAGCTATAGCAAATAATTAAAAAAGACAAATAATGACGAAATGGCAGGACATATTGTGACATGCGATAATAGTGGAAGAAAATATTATATGTATACAGAAATGTGAATTCAGAATGCACAGTTTTAACCAGGACTGAGGTATATGACCAATACAGGGTTTAAATAAAAACAGTGTTTTTGTTAGGTAAATGTAAATCAGATGAATGTATAGAATGTAAAACCACAGAAAATGCAAAACATATACTGTTACATGTGTAGGAAATATATGGAAAGAGGAATAGATTAAAGCAAAGATAATCAGATTGGAAGGAACGTGGAAGCACTTGAAGGGTTGTTTTGGGAAAACAACAGGAGAAGGGGTTAAAAAAAAATGCAGGATGATGTCGTGGAATAGGTGTTGAAGGATACAGGGGTGTATTAAAGGATTTAGTAGCTTTTTTTTTTTTTTTAATGTAAAGTAGATTCATATCCATGCTGCATACTCCGATACAGTAAGGTGGTCTGTATGCACCTGATAAGCCAGGTTTGCAATCCGCCAGAAGAAGAAGAAGAAGAAGAAGAAGAGCAGCTCCACAGGGGGGTTTTCAAGATGGCGGAGTGAGTGGTAGCACTTTTGCAGGCTCCTCGGTAAAAAGTTTATTTTTAGGTCCCTGAAATGTGATAAACTAGTGTAACAACCCTATACTAAACAGATATATTTAACGTAGTGTCAAAATTAAGGACAAAAAATAAGTTTTTTTTTTTGTTTCTTTTTATTTGGAATCCCTGTTCATGTCCACACAACTCAAATTGGCTGCTCTCCCACAAGGCATGTGATGATTTTGACATTGAGGGTGAAATGGAAGCCGAGCCACATTCCCTCCAAAGAAGACCAAATAACAAAGAACATACGCCGATTAAACCGCCCACTCCAAAGAAAAAGCGACAAACCAAAGTGAAATTGAGGACGTGAAACACTGGCGCTACAATTCTTCTGCAGTACAAGCTCGACAAAAACAAAAAAAAAAACTTTTTTTTCTTGGACGAGCAGCCGACGGAACTTTTGAAAAGTTTCGACTACAGACGTATTGAAGCTAACACACCCGCAACTAAAGAAAACCGAGAAGCAAGAATCTGCGCGCTTCAACAAAAAAACAAGAAAAAATGAGGCCTTCAGAGAGAAAACAGCTTGTTAAAAGAAGCATGTGCAGAGCAACATGGGAATCCTGAGGATAATTGGTCTCCGCTGACAAGGTTGGAGAGTAGTTGGTGGCGGGCGAGTTACGCAAAATTGGTATCGAGCCGATACCAAATACATATAGGGTCATTATTGCTGATGCCGATACCAATTCGATACTTTTTACTTTAAAAAAAATACTTTTGTGTAGGGGAGAGCAGTATGTCATTATTTCTGAGGTGAATGATATGGATCAAATTCTTTAGTGCAGCATACTTTTTTTATTAATGTATTGAAGTCCCAAAATATGATTCATCTTTATGTATCCGCACTGGGTACTACGTTACGTTCGCTCAATGATATATAGGGAATTTTAATAATTAATCAGGAACTGATTAATAAAATATCTCTCGCGTACCAGTTACATTAAAATTATTGCAGATGAAAAATAGGTCAATTGTATATATCAATAACTCATTACAAGGCAACTGTCCTTTTACGACCTCCTTTTCCCATGTCCAATATTCCATTCACTTCAAGGTCATTAACGGTGATAACTTTTTTACTGTGAATTTCAATGCATAAAATCAAACAGTGGTTTGTCCAGCAAACGGCCCGTAAGATTAACTTTGGACTTATGAGGAGAACTTGGCCCAATGAAAGTCTTTCACTTCTTATAATTCCAGGAAAATAAGTTTCTGGCCATGAAACCATTCTCCCGTCCTTATAAAAATGTAGGTTACTGGAAAGTAAAAAATAAGCTTTGTAGCTAAGATCAGGGAAATTTCATTGACTTCGTGACATGTGAGCATTTTAGACAGAATCCAATCATGACAATAATATTGGGCTTTTAATAATTGAACTAATAATACATCATAAAACAAACTAACGATTCACACAGAGTAAATATGCGTATAACAATACAAACCAGTAAAAAACAAATACAATACAAAACGAATAAACAAAATGAGAGAGAGAGAGAGGAGAGGAGAGAGAGTGAGTGAGTGAGTGAAAGGACATAGTTGGAGCGAGAGCGGAGAAGGTGAGAGGAGAGATAGGCAGAATCATGCAGGAATGATCGCGCGCAGTATGGCAAAATCCACATACAGTAACCTTTTTGAAAGACAACAAGGAATCAGATCACCTTGAAAAGGGCAAATAGACCACCATTAAGCAGCGTTTAAAATCTCTATAGAAAAATAATACTTGCATGTGGGTATCTTTGTGCCTGGCTAAAAGGAGCGTGCGTCGTTCTTTTAGAGCTGGGGCGTGTTCTCAATCCGTGTCTTCCCGGGGCGAGCAGACTCGTGCGAAGTTTCAAAGGTTCAACGAACGTGCAGTTACCAAAGAAATAATCAGAAGTTCGTCTCCCTCATGTAGGGAGAGGCGAATATGAGAACAAAAACTTAGTAAAGAAAAGAAAAACAGAGATGAAAGCTCCCTAAGGAGCCATCGCGACAGACGTTCTCTCTCGAAGTTTATCAAGTCACCTCCGAAGCCGAAAACAAAAGTGCCCACGAGAAAGTTCTGTGTCAGTCTCTTATGGAGCGACTGGGTTCACGCCTCTGTTTGCAAGCGGAAAAAAACCAATGAACGTCCACGATTCTGAAGCGGGAAAAAAGTTCCTTTGTCTCTGGGGAGACACCCACTCGAGTGAGTTATGGTGTTGTCAGAATTCAGCAATTATATTCCAGCAAGATGGTATTCCATAAAATACATTTTTACTGTAATTTCCTATGTATGAGTGGTTTCGGTCAAAGCAAGACGGTTTAAACAGATACCAAAATGACAGGTAAAGGTAGGGAGAAACATAAAGTTAACATTCATATGCAGAATTACACACATTTGTAAAGTTTGATTAACAACAATAAAATTGTAGATACTCCCAGGATTTGCATATGGAAGACATCTAAGCACAAAAAGGAAATACAGTCAATACATTAGAATATATTTACTTTCCTTTTTCCTTACAAGAATTTCCTAGCGAGCTGGGCTTTTTCTGTTTCTCCCAGTTGGGGTAATAAAGTTTTTACGATCTGGTAAGGAATTTAAACCCAGCCATGCTGGCACCAGGCCGGCCATTCAGCTTGCAGAGAGTTTGATTTTACCTTCATGAAGTTCAGGGGCTAAAAGCTTTGGGTTTTAGCCAAGGAATGTGCATTGTTTTAGATTCAACGAGCCATGATTCATTAATTCAGAACCAATGAATGAATGAACTGCTCATACGCTACAGTTATTAGGCACTGTAGAATGAATTCTTTACAGCCTTTTTTTAAAAAAATAAAAAAATAAAGAATGACAAAAATCTCTCCCTTTTTTTCTGGTTTTAAAAGCAAATGAAATAAAGTGAAATAAAGTGCACACAATTATTACTGAAGAACAAACAAAGAACAAATGTGGGGGACCTGTGCAATTACATTCCCTGAGCCCCCCTTCTGGACCCTGTCCCCTGTTGAAGTCAGAGGTATTTATTGAGAAACAACAACATATTTACATTTTTATCTTAGACAACAGCTCAATATACACTCACCTAAAGGATTATTAGGAACATCTGTTCAATTTCTCATTAATGCAATTATCTAATCAACCAATCACATGGCAGTTGCTTCAATGCATTTAGGGGTGTGGTCTTGGTCAAGACAATCTCCTGAACTCCAAAACTGGAATGTCAGAATGGGAAAGAAAGGGGTATTTAAGCAATTTTGAGCGTGGCATGGTTGTTGGTGCCAGAGGGTTCAGTCTGAGTATTTCACAATTCTGCTTCAGTTACTGGGATTTCTCACGCTACAACCAGTATTCTATGGGTTTTACAAAGAATGGTGTGAAAAGGGAAAAACATCCAGTATGCGGGCCAGTGCCCTGTGGCCGGAAATGTGATCTTGTTGAATGCTAGAGGTCAGGGAGGAAGAGAATGGGTCCGATCTGATTCAAGCTGATAGAAAGAGCAACTTTGACTGAAATACCACTCGTTACAACCGAGGTATGGAGCAAGCATTTGTGAAGCCACAACAACGCACAAACCTTGAGGCGGATGGGGCTACAACAGCAGAAGACCCACACGGGGTTACCATTCATCTCCACTACAAATAGGAAAAAGAGGCTACAATTTGCACGAGCTTTCACCAAGAATTGGACAGTTGAAGCCTGAGAGGAAAATGTTGCCTGGTCTGATAAGTCTCGATTTCTGTTGAGACATTCAGATGGTTAGAGTCAGAATTTGGCATAATAAAACAGAATGAGAACATGGATCCATCATGCCTTGTTACCCACTGTGCAGGCTGGTGGTGGTGGTGTAATGGTGTGGGGGATGTTTTCTTGGCACACTTTAGGGCCCCTTAGTGCCAATTGTGTCATCGTTTTAAATGGCCGACGGCCTTACCTGAGCATTGTTTCTGACCATGTCCATCCCTTTATGACCACCATGTACCCACTCCTCTGGATGGCTACTTCCAGCAGGATAATGCACCATGTCACACAAGCTTGAATCATTCAAATTGGTTTCTTGAACATGACAATGAGTTCACTGTACTAAAATGGCCCCACAGTCACCAGATCTCAACCCAATAGAGCATCTTTGGGATGTGGTGGAATGGGAGCTTCGTGCCCTGGATGTGCATCCCACAAATCTCCATCAACTGCAAGATGCTATCCTATCAATATGGGCCAACATTTCTCAAGAATGCTTTCAGCACCTTGTTGAATCAATGCCACGTAGAATTAAGGCAGTTCTGAAGGCGAGAGGGGGTCAAACACAGTATTAGTATGGTGTTCCTAATAATCCTTTAGGTGAGTGTAGGTGTTTGCCATGCTAGACAATAGACCTTATATTAGCACACCGTTAGGCTGTAGGCCTATTTTATAATTTAAATAATTATAATTAATTATAATCAATCACATTTTTAATTAATTCAATTAATTAAAATTAATAATTTTAAGTGTTGTTTTATGACTTTACACATTTGCACAAGTGTAATCTAATGTTAGAGGGGGGCGCAGGGGCGCTGCCAGGAATTTTGGGCCCCATGACAAAAAAAATCTAACTGGGCCCCCTCTGCGCAGTTGTTGTCACCACATCTCTAGGGTATATATGTGTCATATAAAGCTTTTTTTAAATATATTTAATCGGCTTGCAACTATCTTGCTTCTTGTAGTTCAATACTAGTACTAGCACAATATTTACTGCTGGTGATTTGTAAATGCAAGTCTGCATACAGTATGCAGTTCAATATTTGATGCAAGATTAAAATCCACCATAAAAATGTCCTTAAAGCAACACTATGTAACATTTTTTACCTTAAAATAATGTTTCCAAAATCGTTTCAGTTGGTTCATGGTTCAAGTCGTAACAGGATGAAAGGCACTTTTGCCACAAACCTGGGTCAACATCCTGCCTATGACTTCTGCCTTCCTCCACCATGCTTCTCTCATTCTCATCATCACTATAACTTTCTTTCCCTTCTACCTTTCCTTCCACACTTCTTCCTCCTTCTACCTGAGAGGGCCCTGGCTCTGTAGGATGCACACAATGCATGTGGATATAGATATATACTGTAATATATACAGTATATTAAAATATGGCATATACCAATAAATGACACTAACACTACAGAACATTGACACAAATTACCTATAGTTCTGTATTACCACCACTTGATTATATACATTAGATACGATAGATTTGTGTGTGTGTGTGTGTGTGTGTGTAAGCTTCTCAAATAAATTGCCCTTCATGATGGGAATAATAAAGTCTGTATCTATAGATGTCATTTAACAGCCAAAATTCAGTCTAAATGAACACATCCAACTGAATTATTTTAATATTGTCTGTAGCTTACATGCAGGTTGAGGTAAGCTACTCATTGTTTCTAACTGCATCCAGTACAGACAGGAGGTTGTTTATTTATTTTGTTATTTTTGTCATAATGGTCATTATGTGAGAAAATAATTTGTGTTTGATATCTGTCATTAATAAATATTTAATTTTAGTTTTTGTTATGGTAAAAAAAAAAGAGCAAGAGAGACAGAGAACCCCACACAGACTCCCTGAAATGATGCTAAGTCGTTAACACAGTGTTGCTCACCTTCTTCACTGGGACAGGGAGGGTGCAGTCATGGGCAGACTGGGGTGCTGCTGACTCATCTGTTGTTAATTCTGCTAAAAGGGGCATGGACAATGATTTAATATGAATATATTTAAATGTTGATTAAATGTTGATGAAATGTAGGCTAACACTAGCCTGCAGCTAGCTAGCTTATTTCACTATGGACAACAGGTTAATAAGTGAATATAGCCCAGGTCTAAATATAAGAATTAAAGTTTGTCAGGTTGCTCTCAGCTTCGCAATGTCTTATTCTTGAGCAATCTCACACTAACTAATGCTGAAGATGCGATATGACATGACTAACATAATATTAGCCTACTCTTACAAGCTACCTGGGTCTTCTCTGCCTCTCTGAAATGACTCTCCCAACGAACTCTGTCTCTGTGCCGGGGGTCTGGAAGTGGATGGATTTCCCTCCTCATTTCTTCGTTTTTGTAGCTCAGCATTTTCCTTGTCATGTGTTTTTAAGGCGGGGCTGCACCTGTCGCCCCGCTCCATACCTACTCTGATTGGTTTGATCGTCTTTCATAGACATACATGATAGGAAATGTGTGTGTAGTTGGTGTAGGATGGAGTTTGTTGTTTAAAAAGCTAAAAACGCAAGCTAATAAAGCATTCTATTAACAGACAAGCAGGTTATAGGAGGAAAATGCTTAACACGTAATTAAACACATTGTGTTCGTATTCTGGGCTCATATCTGCTTGTCTGTGAATAGAATGCTTTATTAATAATTTGTTTACTGAGTTTGGTCTTTTTAAAACACCGTTTTAATGCATAAAGCCACGTAATTTCACGTTAAGCGCTTTAGAATGTCCCAATGATTCATTTGTGAATTCGACTGGTCCATAAGATTAAACTTGCAGCAGCTAACATCTCGTGATTCAATAAATCAGACATAGAGAGTCAAGTTAACAATAAACAACTGTGCATTATAATGAAGGCTTTGTAAAAACTGCACCAGTGTTTTTTAGCTTTTTAAACAACATACTCCGTCCTACACCAACTACACACCCCGAACTACACAAACTACGCACACATTTCCTTTCATGTAGGTCTATGAAAGTAGGTGGAGCCAATCCTCGATCTGCAGGCTGCAGCCGGGTGTACTTGTGTATTTTCAGGGGGCAAGGAAGTCGACCGGAAGTTGAAGTTGGCCGCGTGCCGCCATCTTGTAGCAGAACTTCACTTGCGTTAGCATTCCATTGACTCCCATTCATTTTGGCGTCACTTTGACAGCGAATAACTTTACATCTGAGGCGTTTAAAGACATCCATTTGTCCAGTATTTATTTCTAAAGATACACGACCATGTATAAGGGCTCCATTACCTTCTATGTTACATAATGGCCCCGTAGAAACAGTTTTTGTAAAAATAGGCTAACGATTTGCGTCAATAACCACTTCGACTCTCTGTCGCACAGTAGAGAAATACCGTACAGACAGGAGGAGAAGCTCGCAGGCACAATCGGGGAGGGGAGACGTCAGAATTATGGCGTACTGGCGTTACATTTTAAAATACTATACAAAATAAATTAATCGGAATACTTATTCCTGCTCAACTCATGCCAAAAGAAGAACTCCCCGCTCAAACTCGCCGTCTCTGCAAGATTAACGATGGCAGTTTTGCACGCACAGCTACTAGAAGGTTTACATCTGTCAGACAGGTTGCTGACGTCATCAAGCTTAGTTTGAGTCTGCGCGTCAGAAACAGAAGTTCTAAAAATCGCTAAAAACGGGCTTTTTTTCACTTGTCTCAATTGACTTGTCTCAAGTGAGTTCCAATGGGGGTCGCTGTGTCCATTTCTTTTACTGTCTATGTGGTGTATTTTAAGTGTTTTGCTCCTCGGCGCGTGGTGTCAGTGAGTCCACGTGACGACACAACAAACGAATCACATCAGCAGAGCAGCAGGGAGGGGGAGGAGTAGCAAAGTGAAAGCAGCTCAGGATTGCAGAGGTAGAAGACACGAGCAAAGGAGATGTGGTGTAGTGTTATATCCATTTATGATGTAATTGCATATTGACTCCACTAGAGGGCCACCTTGGGGTTGACTGCAGAAGGTTACCGGGTTAGACGAGTTAGACTGGTGGCATGCATGAGAGCGGGTTAGCAGCAGGAGCTGCTTTGTGTTTCTGTAATAAATATGTGGTTCTGAGTTATAACTCTCCGTTGTACAAAGTCTGTTGGATACACTGCAACAGAAGAAAACACTACATGGTGTCAGAAGAGTCGTTTCACGAACTCGAGCCTGCGTTTTACAGCACTGAGACTTGACGTAAATAGTAAGCTCATCCTGACTTAAGTGAGTCTGCCATAGTATAAAAAAACAAAAACAAAAAAAAAATTCCATGGATCAGTTCAGATTACCACCTCCATTAATCCTGTCGGGGAATACAGGTGAAAACTGGAGAAGATGGATACAGCGGTTCAACATTTACATGACTGCTACAGGTTCAGATTCAAAAAGTGAAAAGGTAAAAATTGCCATTCTCCTTCATGCTTTAGGAGAGGAGGCCTTAGAAGCAGGCACGTGCACAGGTAGGGCTCAACCTGTGCAGAGCACATGCCCTTTTTGCCCTTACACTCCGAAGTGCCCTTTTTTGGTGTTTTTTTTTTTTTTTTTTTATCAATGCTATTGGTCACCCTTTACGTCTGTCTGTCTGTTTTACAATATTTAGCAAATGAAAGTTCTTTTAAAACGAGCTTGTGGTAAATCTTATCGATCCTCAAACTGTCAGTAAGCTGATAACTCCGCCCCCTCTGTATTCATTGAATCAACTGAAGTTCCACAGCATGGCCGCACAGTAGGACAACAGCTGAGCTGAACAAAGTTTTGCGAAGGGTAAATAAAATATCTTGTTGTTTGAATAAGTGACTACCGAAAACACTATGTCTATACTAAAGGCTCATATTTTATTTATTTGATGTCTGACTGACTTCACTGACTGAGACATGTGGGACGTCGCCTGAGAGAGAGGGCTAGCATTTGCCATCTAGTCATAGCCAATACATAAGCCAACACTTAAATATAGCCTGTGCATACAGTAGCATTCATCTTTTATAAAAATGCGCTTTTGGCCCCAAATGCATCTTACCACAGGGAAAAACTGAGCGCTCCGTCTATATAGCTACAAAAACTAGTTTGTAACCTGTAGATGAAAATGTAATGCTGTGAGCGCACACGAGTCGCCGGTTTAATGACGGACAAAAAAAACAAAATTCACATTTGCACACATTCGCTGGTCAAAAAAATATATTGATAAGTAATACAACACACCATATAATTTGTTTTTACCATCGGAAAATCATACCAGGTGCGCCCCCGCGCTGTTTCGTACTGGAACTTACACACTCCAGAAGCGACGCGAGTGATCCTCGTCACCTAGATAACATATATAAGAAAATTATTCTTTGATTTATGATTGCTGATACACTTAATTTATTAACATTTAGGCTAATCATGTTATGGTACTACTCTCTGCTCGTCCTCATGTCGTGGCCTAATGGTTAGAGAGTCTGATCCCCCTCCCAATTCGAAGGGTTGAGAGTTCGAGTCTCGGGCCGGCAAGGAATTGTGGGTGGGGGGGAGTGATTGTACAGCGCTCTCTCCACCCTCAATACCATGACTTAGGTGCCCTTGAGCAAGGCACTGAACCCCCAAACTGCTCCCTGGGCGCCGCAGCATAAAATGGCTGCCCACTGCTCCGGGCTTGTGTGTTCACAGTGTGTGTGTGTGTTCACTGCTCTGTGTGTGTGCACTTCGGATGGGTTAAATGCAGCGCACAAATTCTGAGTATGGGTCACCATACTTGGCTGAATGTCACGTCACTTTCACTCGTCACTATAAAATGTAGTAAAACATGGTTTTACTACAGTAATGTAGTAGTAACTAAAAAAAATTACAGAAAATCACTGTGAAATCTTTATATTTTATCATGCAGAATGTAATTCATGATTCATTCCAAGGCTTCATTTATTTGATCCAAAATACAGCAAAAAACAGTAATATTGTGTAATATTTTTACAATTTTAAATAACTGTTTTTCTATTTGAATATATTTTTAAAATGTAATTTATTTTTGTGATCAAAGCTGAATTTCAGCATCATTACTCCAGTTCAGTACTCTAAAACCTGTTTAATCTATATTATCTAATTATCTAATATTATTATTATGATTGTTATTAATCCGTGAATAAATCTAAAGCTTTTGAGACTAGTATTTTGTGTTTTTGAATTTGTCATGAAGATGTGACAATTTCTCTTCCTTCTTCCTTTTATGCAGGCTTACTAAATAATCTTGATATAAAAAAAAGGGAGGGGGTGCCCTTTTTCAGTTTCAGCACATGCCCCTCAAAAGGTCTGTGCACGGCCCTGCTTAGAAGTATACAACTCACTGTCTATTGAGCCACATGGGGAGAATGAAACAATACAAGATATAGTAACTGCACTGGAGAAGTATTGCTTACCGAGAGAAAGAATGTTGTTTTCGAAAGGCACCAGTTATGGGCCTAACCCATGCCTGATTCGATTACAACTCGATAAGTATGTCACAGAACTAAAACAAAAGAGTAAGGACTGTGAATTTGGCTCAACAGAATCTGACATGATAAGAGACAAGATTGTGTTCAGTATCAGTGATCAGCGTTTAAAGCAGAGGCTCTTAAGAGAAACAAACCTGACCCTTGAAAAAACAGTGGACATTTGTAGAGCAGCAGTGGCAGCTAAAACACAGATTCAAGCAATGGGAGAGCAGATAAAACTGGTTCATGCCATTAAAAAGAAGACAAAAGATGCAAAACAGAAACAAGAATATGAAAGAACATCATCTCAACAGCACAAGCAGATTCGTCGTCCCTCATCTGCAAAAAGTGTGGAAAAATCTCACCTTCCACGACAGTGTCCAGCCTTTGGCGCAAACATGTCATGCCTGTGGAAAACGTAATCACTTTGCCTCAGTGTGCATGTCTGAAACAAAAAGACACAAAGCCTTAAACACAATAGAAATGTCACTGTTGATTCATTATTCATGGGTCAGTGGGTGAACTAAAAGAGACCCGCGGCTCTGTACAGAACGCATGGTACATGGATGTAGACATTGGAAATGTGACAGTGAAGTTCAAAATTGACTCTGGGAGCTGAAGCCAATATTATACCTCTCGACATTTAGCAAATCTCTGCACAAAACAGCGTTGTTCGCTGCAAACCTGGACTTCGACTATGCTGGTGGCGTATGGTGGAACTAAATTGAAGCCAACCTTCAGTGTGTCACACCCAAAGTGCGAGTTTTGCTTTACCCTTTTACATCACCAGGACCACTCGTCCATTCCTCCAATACTTGGTAAGGAAGCATCGTGAACGGATGCAACTGCTAAAAAGAATTGAGACTGTTGTAAAAAAAAGCATTCTACCTCCAAAGAGGAGCTGATAGCACAAACATCCACAGTTTTGAAGGGCTCGCCGGTCAGTTTCCGGGTGAACATCATATTCATGTCGATTCCGAAAGCAATCCCAGTCCCCTACATGGCTGCAGAAAAATTCCCTTAGCAGTGCTGGGCAAACTGAAGGACACACTGGATCAGCTGTTGCAAGCAGATGTTATAGCGCCAGTCACCCAGCCCCACTCCTTGGGTCAACAGCCTTGTTGTCACTGAAAAAAAAGAATGGGTCATTACGAGTATGCTTGGATCCTCGTGACCTAAATAAAGCTGTTCTTCGTCAACACTTCTCTGTTCCAACAACTGAAGATGTCCTGCTGCAAGCTTGCTGGAAAGAAAATTTTCTCCATCTTTGATGAAAAGGACGGCTACTGGCAAGTCAAACTTGACACTGAATCTTCCCTACTATGCTCGTTCAACACACCATGGGGTAGATACAGATTCAAACGTCTAGTATTTGGTATCAAGTCTGCTAGTGAAGTTTTCCAGCAGTACAATAATGAAGTGTTCGGAGACATAGGCGGTGTACACATTGTAGCTGATGATATGATTGTTGCAGCTGCCACAGAACAAGAACATGATGTCATTGTTGCTACAATTATGGAGAGAGCAAAAAAAACACAATGTGAAATTCAACCCCGACAAGATCCAGTTCAAGGTGAACAATGTACATTTCATGGGCCATGTGATAACTCCACAGGGTGTGAAAGCAGATGACGGCAAGATACAGGCAGTAGTAAGCATGCCAGCACCCATGGACAGACAAGCACTGCAGCGTCTTTTGGGCATGATAAGATATCTTGCACCATTTATTCCAGGTGAGGCATCTCTCACGGCTCCTCTCAGACAGCTGTTGAGAAAGGACATTGCATTCCAGTGGCAACCAGAACACGACGAGGCACTGTCTGCAGTCAAAACAGCACTGACCAACACACCAAGTTCTCAGGTACTACGACCCCAACACAGCACTCACCATACAAACAGACGCATCCAAAGATGGCTTAGGATCATGTCTGCTGCAGGAGGGGCAACCAATAGCATATGCGTCCAGATCTTTAACGGATACAGAAAAGAACTACGCCCAGATTGAAAAGGAGCTACTGGCGATTGTCTTTTTGACCAAAAAGTTCCATCAGTATGTGTACGGACGCAGTGTGAATGTCCAATCGGACCATAAACCATTGGAGGCTATCTTCAAGAAGCCACTGAGCAAAGCCCCAGCGAGACTTCAACGTATGCTCTTACAGCTACAGAAATACGACCTCATTGTCCAGTACACGCCTGGTAAGGACATGTTAATAGCTGATACACTGTCACGTGCTGTCGCTCACGGCCAACACACAGATACAGATGATCTCAGTGATGAAAGGGTCATATATTCACTTGAAGCAACAGAGGCTCTCAGTGAAGAAATGCTGAAGCATCTTACAGAGGCTACTGCAAGAGACAGTACACTACAGTTGCTTGTGAAAACACAAAAGACAGGATGGCCGACACATAGAAAGAAACTCAGCGTCCCTCAATTCATCAGTTCTGGCCTGTCAGACACACTGTGGCGTGCAAGATGGCATATTGCTGGTATCAGGTAGAATATTGATTCCTGAGTCAATGAGAACAGAGATGTTGCAGAAACTACATATCTCACACCAAGGAATGCAGCGCACAAAGCACATGCCAGAAAATTTCTGTATTGGCCTGGGATGACCAAACACATAGAACAGATGGTTGAGATGTGTCCAACATGCCAACAGTTCCAGCCCAGGAACCAGAAAGAACCACTCATCTCTCATGAAATCCCAGAGCTCCCCTGGTTAAAAGTAGCTGCCGACATCTTTGAAATCAGAGGTCAGTCATTTCTACTGATTGTTGATTATATGTCAAAGTTTCCTGAGGTGATGAATATCAGAGACAAGACAGCGCACACAGTAATTGAAAAGATGAAAGCAGTGTATGCTAGGCATGGCATTCCAAAAGAGCTGGTGTGCGATCACGTACCCTTTGCTAGCTATGAAATGAAGACGTTTGCTGCAGAGTGGGGGATTAAGCTGACACACTCAAGTCCCTCCTATCCTCAGTCAAACGGGCTGGCGGAAAGAACAATCAAAAAACGGTCAAACAGGTCCTAAAAGAAAGCGGAACAATCAGGGGTGGATCATCACCTTGCTCTCCTTTCACTGAGAAATACTCCGATCACTGGTATGTCCTACTCACCAGCTTAGGTTCTGATGGGAAGAGTTCTGAGGAGCACCTTACCAGTGTCCAGTGAAGTCCTGCGACCAACTGCTCCCAAAGGTGTTCATCAGGGCGCTCCAAACCCTGCAAAAGAAGCAAGCGTTGTCACTACAATGTGGGAGCAAAAGGCCTTCCAGAAACTGCATGCAGGAAATACTGTGCACATTGAAACAGACAGGGGGGTGGCAACCAGGTCTTATTGTTTCAAAACGAGATGCGCAAGAGCCAAGATCGTATAATGTCGTCAATAAAGCAGGACGACAGTTCCGCCGCAACAGGCGCCACCTGATGGAAAACAATTCACAAGCCTACAGAAACATTTGATCCAGCGGGTGAGGACCCCATGACGATACACACTCTCCACATCCCAGAGGCACATGAAGTGACAGATCAGCCCTGTACAGTGTGTGCCAGAGCAATCTGTACATAACAGCAGCACCACAACCACCAGGAGTGGTCGGGTTGTGAAAGTTCCTGTGAGGTTTCAGGACTACTGTATGAATTGACTGTGTATTTGCCTAGTAATTAAGGTTAAGCATGTTTAAGCTCTGAACTGCTTATTGGACAAGATGTTTGCTATAAGTATAAAAAAAAAATAATAATAAAAAAAAAAATTCCCAGTTACGAGGACTTTAAGATCTGTATCCAGGGTTCATATGCGGTTTATTGCTTGTATTGTTCTTTGTGAAAAAAGGAGGATGTGGTGTAGTGTTATATCCATTTATGATGTAATTGCATATTGACTCCACTAGAGGGCCACCTTGGGTTGACTGCAGAAGGTTACCGGGGTTAGACGAGTTAGACTGTGGCATGCTGAGCGGGTTAGCAGCAGGAGCTGGCTTGTGTTCTGTAATAAATATGTGGTTCTGAGTTATAACTCTCCGTGTACAAAGTCTGTTGGATACACTGCAACAGAAGAAACACTACAGGAGAGATATTAAAATTAAAATATCGATCTGATACCAATACCAGTGTTGGCATCGATACTATCGATATTTAGATCGATCCGCCCACCCCTACTGGAAGCCTGCTCTGGTAAGTTTTAAACTTTCAAAGCATCTTGTAACTATATGACTTAGCTGAAATATTGCCATACACTTTGCTCTATATGTGCGTGCAACTATAGCTAAGAAAGTTTGTGGGTCCAAATGGAAACCGCGAATGCCGAATGCCTCGTCTATAAAACTGCTTGTCATTGTATTTAGGGAGCTGCAAATAGTAGAGTTGTGACGTTCGCGAACGAACCGATTCTTTTGAACGGCTCATAAACATGAACGATGGGAGCCGAGTCGCGGCTGGAGGGGAGCCGTTCTTTCTGTCGTTCTTTTTTCCTATATGCGTGTTTCACACAGATGCACACAAATGAGCTCCTCCAGGAGACAGAACAGTTATAGGGGGAGGGGCACACCCAGCGCAGGCCAACCCTTTATAGCGTGATGATATTAGTTATTAGTTGTGCACGCATCCTTCACGTGAGTACTCCAGTGGAAAAAAAACCCTGCGTGCCTCTGTCATTGGGTAGGAGCGGAGCCATGACGTGTGCACGCTGCCGTCACATGCTTACTCCAGTTAAAAAAAAATAAAAAATAAAAACACGTGCGAATGCCTCTCTGTTCATTGCAGCCCACTTTGTTATTGTTCATTGACTTGAAGGGGCTGATGTCCTATTTGCAAAGTTTACAGTAGTAATAGTATGTAGTATGTAGACATTTCCATTTTATTTATCCTAATTTTATCTACTTTAAATATTTTTTGTTTTCTATCAAAATGTTCTTGTGTGATAACAATGTTCTTGTGTGGAAGTGTTTGTAGTAAAAGCTGTTTTGCACAGAAATTCATTGCAGCCGGCTTTGTTTTTGATGTTTATTTGTGGGTAGGTATTGTATGAATAACATGTCAACGTAGCTTTACACACACACACACACACACACACACACACTTTGTACTAAAGGTAAATCCAAAATAGTGATGTCACTGTCTAAGCAGAGGGATTTGTGCAAACCCTATGGAATATAGTCCACACATGACAAATGAGGTAATAATCAATATTTCAGAATAATTCAAACTCAGATATTGGTGTGTGATATCTGAGTTTTAATTATTTTGACTACAAATCTCACCTCATCATTCCTCCCAGTGATTATTTCCAGGATAAACTGAGATGCCCCCAAGCTGGCTTCTTAAAACTGACTAAATATTTAAAAAGAGCCGTTCTTTTGAACGGCTCTTTGAAAGGAACGGATCGCGAAGATCCGGATCCCCTCAAAGAGCCATAAATCCCATCACTAGCAAATAGTAGGTATGATGACGAAGTTTTGGATACGATCATAGGGTCATAAATGGATCACATGACTAGACAGAGCTGAAAATTCCCTTTACGACGACACCTGGATTGTGAAGATCAGTTGAGGATTGCGAAAGTTATGATATTTTTAATAACGGGGAATATAGTAAAATAGTATACATTAATTACAATTGAAGTCGTGTGGACCGAAAATGCTTACTATTCACACATTTTTTCTTGTAACTTCCTCATTTTATCAGATATTTGCATGAAATTTGAATAGAAGGTAGGATTTTTGTTAGTTCTTTCAAATGAAATCATGAAAATTTACTGTTTTTAGCTGGAATGGGCATCAGACCCATGGTACCTCACTGAAAACAAGTATAATTAATAAGAGTTCATTCATATTCATAAACATTTTTTTCAGAATACAAGAGAAAACAAAAATACACATCACTATTAATTGTTAATTCATATTCATACAAGTACACAACAAATATTCATTTTCATTCACAAACAGACAATAAGTTTTTTGTGTTTTATTTATTTATTTTTTTTTTTGAAGGAGGCCTGCAGTGCATCTGACAGGGCGTTCGCTAATCTACCCGCCACAAATGTGACTACCCAATTTCCGCGATTTAGTTAAATACCTTCTCCTCTATGGATTTCGGTGGAATTTCGTCAGTACCAAGATAAAAGCTATGTATTTATGTCCAACTACCTTTCAGTAGTGTCCAAAGCTTAGATGAAAGCCCACCGACCGGTTGAAAGCCACGCAAATTTTCAGAAAGTCGAGGTGACCTGAAAACACCTCAGGGCTGAAATCCCGAAGTGTCCAACGCTGCAGGGGTTTGCACTCAACGTAGTTAACGTCATGTTCAGGAAAAACATACTCCCACCAGGCGGCCAGGAGTAGATATTGACTGACACACACATTAACAGTACCACGCAGTTTGGAACACATTTTTGAGGCAGAATGTTCGCCGCGAGTGGTTGCTATGTCATCATACCTACAAATAGCTAAGTTGTAGGCTATCCAGGGGCGGACTGGCCATCGGGAGCACTGGGACATTTCCCGGTGGCCTGATGGTCATTCTGGCCTGCCGGTGTTGTGCCGAATTCTTCACCCCTGCCAGATTCTGCATCCCCTCGTTGAAGTCACTACCTGATTGCCTAATCCCAACCCCTCCCCACACCTACTCCTAAACCTACCAATACCAGGGGGTGCATAATCTGGCAGGGTGCAAATTTCGGCACTACACCGGCTGGCGCTGTGCAGTCGATCAGGCTGACGTGCAATAGGCTGGGATGCAACTGCGAATTAATTGACGGATTTATGAATCTACGAATCAGGCGATCCCGGAGTGAAAATGACACCACCACATGACCCAACATCAGCGAAGCACTGCCTAATTGGCTATATCCAGAGGCAGGCTTCATCTTAGAAAACCGTGCAAAAAACGGAGCGTAAAGGCAAAGGAGGAGCAGAGCGAGAACGTATAAAAAAGAGAAAAGCCCCGGCCACAGACGCATTAAGTTGATGCAAAATCCCAGCCATGTTCACCAGTAAGGGAGCAGGTCGGTCAGCATTACATTTACATTATATTTACTAGGGGTGGGACAGTTCACTGAAAAAATCGAACTGTTCGGTTCTCCACACACGGTTCGGCACGCGCTGGAACCGCTGTTCAACCGTTGTCAAATCTGACAAAGCATCTGTAATATGGTTTACTATAAATAACACGTAAAACAAACAGGGTTCAGTTCATATATGTTTCTGTTGATGGATGCGGATTCTGGCTTCCCAGACATTACAACAACAGTGATGAAAAACAAACAAACAAACAAAAAAAAAAAAACCCGTGGACAAACCATTCACTCTTGTTCAATACGAATACGAACACTGGATCAGTGCATTCTTTTAAAGTGACAGTCTTTATATTAATCGAACACCAACAACAAAGAAATCACTAAAGATAAATTAAAGATTTATCTTTAATTTATAGTCCAAAATGCAATGCTGTTTTACATTTGATTACTTTATTCAATTTATGTACCTAAAAACTATGCTATACCAACGCTAAAAAAACCCTGAAAGTCAGTTTATTTTATTTGTAGCTTTACTCTATTGTATTTATTTGTGCTGTTGCTTGTAGTTAGAATATTCTTAATAATATGATAAAATATATAATTTTTGAAAGTATAGTTTTTCCATAAACATAGCACATACAACGGTAGCGAAACAGTGACCCTAAAACTAGTGCTCCAAGTGCTCCTGCTGTTAAACAAAAGGGGGTGGACAGTTCAGCTTTTGAGTCAGAGCAGGAACCTTCCGGTAAAGTTTAAGCTATAAGCAAAACTAAACATGCTGGCTATACTCTTAGAACAATATGTGCTTTTATGATTTAAAAGATCATCAATAGTAGGACTGTGATCATGGGGACATACAATTGATGGCTGCACAATTAATATAGATTATTGAAAGTGCTTATTTCATATAGCAGAGAAACTAGATGTGCAGAGTGAAAGAGAGAGGGATTCAGGGAAAGATGATATAGATGGTGTATTCCTAGTGAGTTTTTGAGGGTTTATTTATTTATCCATTCATATTATGTATGGTAGTCTACCTGTTACATCAACTTACAGGGTTAGCCTACAAGTTTAGCAGTCTGGTGGACACATGAATTGGGTGGTGGTGACTGCACCAACAGAGGTGGCCTGGGGTGGAGTCAAATTCCCGGCCTGATTTACTGTCCCAGTCCGCCACTGAGGCTATCCGTATGCATACGGCAGCTGTTACGAACACTGGTCATAGGATTAAATAATGCCGACGTTGTTCCGTTATTCCGTGTTAATTGTAGGAGTTTTATTCAGCGACCACCTGGCTGAGGTTTGGACGCGTACTCATAAAAGAAGCGACGCGGTTGCGACGCGCTCGTTTGTCCAGGCTGGATGCTATTGTTATATGGAAGGCCCAGAGGGTCAAAAACACGCGAAATTTAACGCGTAAACAACACGTTAAATACGCGTGTTTCACGCGTAAACAACACGTATTTAACGCGTTAAATACGTGTCGTTTACGCGTGAAAAATCAGCGCGTTAAATACGCGTGAAGTACACGTTAAGTACGTGTTAAATACACGTGAAGTACGCGTTAAAAATCAGTTTGAACGGGTCAGTGTCATTGGCTGCTGAGGACTTGGGTCAAACTACTTCTGTGAGCTTAGGGGGTGTATCATTCATAGACTAGGATACGTACGATTCATAGAATTTAACATGGCTTATTCAGCCTAATTATTTTGTCCTTTTTGTCTTTTTTGTATAGCCTATAGAAATAATATATTTAAATTGCAGTTTTATGAAAATTTTGATATTATATTAGAAATAAAATTGCCTTGTTTTTCTCCATGTACGCCTTTTTTAGTAAATAAACTTATTAGTGGACATTATAGTTTTAACAGTGATCAAACTTAAGTTAGCATCAAAGCTTTTACATTAATGTGGGTAAATCAGTTACAGTGAAGGGAAGCAATCAATGCGGGTTTAAGACAAACTATATGTCTTTGGAAAACAACGTGAGCTTTTCTTGTGCTTACATTTACAGCTATCACCAGCAGGCGGCGCTAGTTATGCATTTTTTAAGACTTTCAGGTCAGGTATAAGAACTTGATTTGGCTTTCCTGACAGCAGAAGTATTCTACCACTTCCACCATTTAAGATCCTCCTATTTACTTTTCTTTTCTTTTCTTTTTTTTTCTTTTGTATTTTTTTCCTTTTCTTGTGTAGTCCAAAGAAAATATCTAGATGGCAGTTTTATGAAAAAAATACTTTTATCAAGATTCAAGATAAGATTGCCCCTTTTTTGCACATTAGTAAACAAACCTGCGTGACCACAGCAACCCGGGATTATCAGAGATTTATTAATTAATATTTTATTTTGAATTAAGAAATTATTATATTATTTATTATACAAAATATGTAATTATTAAAATATTATATTTACCATAGGCCTTGGCTACTGGACTGTATTACATGCCATTGTCAGCACTGATTCAAATTAAGTTTATCATGAATAAATGTTACATAAAGTGCATAATATAATATAGGCCTACAAGAAAACATTTTTTATCCATCCTACAGTCTTGTAAGTCCATTAATGATCGTCATTTTCCTGTCATATTTGTATATTATTGTTATTATTATTATTATTATTGTTATATTATCCACTTATTATTGGTTATATATTTATATTCGTTTATATCAATCTTTTCTTTTCATTTCGATCTCTTTGCTCGACATGCAAATCAAGCTTTGATTATGCAGACTGGAATTTTTGCTGGAATGCAGTTTAAATTTAACATATATTTCATTTTATTTCGGCTAATTAATAGACCATAATTATAGGCTACTATAGTGTTTCGTTAAAGAATTAATCATTCATGTAGTTTCATTTGTAAATGAAAACACAACAGCTCACTTATCTGTGAGTTGTATAGTGTTTTCATTTACAAATGAAACTACATGAATGATTAATTCATCAACGAAAAAATAGAGTGTTTATCAAAAATTGTATAGTATTATCCTGTGTTTTTTCCCTTCTCCCAAAACAGCTTATAATAGGCTACTGTTTTAGCTATTAAAATAGTTCAGTTTTGTATGTAATGGCAAAGTGATTATATTTCGTTTTTTTTTTTTTTTTTTTTTTAGTTAATTTAGAAAAAACGTTTGGAGCATTTATTGTTCGTTAAATATAAGTTTTTGTTTTTTAAAGTCACAACTCAGAAAACACTAGTTTATTGGTAAATAATTAAAATATCTCCTCAATATTTCCCCCTGACACATTCATGGTTATTACTATTGCTGGGGCTTTGCGGCAAGCTTGAGCCTATTGCGTGCATTCGAGCCGCTCTTGAGAGTCGTAGTAGCACGGTCTTGTGTTGTTTCCACCAGCGCTGCAATTTTTTTCATCACTAATTGATGGATGTCTAAAATATAAAAATAAGGAAAAGCCTAAAACAGGCCTGAGGCCCGGACCGCGTCTGAACTATGATGTGAAAATATGCCCGAAACACGGCCCTAGAGGTGTAAAAAAGTCGGGCCGGCCTGAAATGCAGGCTTAACTATTACTTACTATTAGAAAAGTAGTTAATATCTTTGACACATATGTAGTAGTGATAGGCTACTACATATGTGTCATATGTGTACTATATATATTAGTGCAAATGGAATGTCAGGATTCAGGAGTACCAGATAAAATGATCAACATATCTGGAATGAGCATGAGGTATACTGCAGCACTAACACAGTCATAGTGCAATATTATCTGAGGCTGTGGAATGCATGGAAGGTGCACTGTTAGTTCAATTCAACAATGTTAATATAATAGTTACTGTGGCTACTATCTGCAAGGACATCATCAATTTGTGGTTTCTATGGTTTTACTACAAAAAATGGTTATACAGTTCAAATACATTTTTTGATAATTTTAGAGATTTAGATCAAATTTGTGGGCTTTCCCTGATACTTGCATGAAATACTTGCATTCTTTTAGGTGCCTTTGGTGTACAGCAAATGGAATGTATAGTGTTGCAGTTTATTTATTTATTTTCAGTACATACTTGTGTTCGGTTCACAGACATACATTCACAGTTTCATACATTTATCTTGTCCATCAAAGAAGACTTTAATAAAATAGTTTTTAAAGATGACAAGTGACACTGCATTGACTCCCCTTTTAAATTGCTAATTTAACACTTTACACATTTTATTTAAGCAGGTTTCACTTAGAAAACTACTAATCCGGTCAACAATAAGTTTAAGAATTCCCTATAGCACAAGTTCACAGCACATTTCCTACAGGGCCACTGTCCTGCAGAGTTTCAATCCAACCAGCTCCAACAGACTTGATCCAGCTAATCAACTCTTCAGGACAGTGGCCCTCCAGGAACTGAGTTTGACACCCCTGCCATATAGAGTAACAAGAACAATAGACTGCACATATTGCAATCATTCACAGCTCTAAAACAACATGAGGCTGGTTTTGTGAATACAAAGTCTATTGTACTGTAGGTCTATTGTAAATTTGAGCTTTCAATGACATTAGTTCTGATTTAAAATAGTAATGAATATGTTAACACATTGACCTACACTCTTAAAAATAAAGGTGCTTCATGATACCATAGAAGAACCTTTTTGTCTAAATGGTTACATAAAGTAGCATTAACATCTGAAGAACCTTTCTGTATCACAAAAGGTTCTTTGTGGTGAAAGAATGTTCTTCAGATTAAAAAAAAAGTAAGAAAGAGATGGTTCTTTAAAGAACCTTTGACTGAATGGTTCTTTGTGGAACCAAAAATGGTTATTCTATGGCATCGCATCAAGAACCTTCTGAAGCACCTTTATTATTAAGAGTGTACTGTACATTTCATCATGCAGATGATTTGTATGAATGTATGATCACAAGATTTGATATCAACTGGTCTGGCTCAGTCCGAGTCTGTGTTCTGTCAGTGCTTGAGGAAGGTAAAGTAAGTGGGGAACTGAAAAAATGAGCTTTAATAGCACAGTCTCATTTGAGAAAACTGCTGGTTAGGTTTGAAACCCGCCACAGGGTGTGCGGTAAGAGACTAGGTGAAAAGATGTTGGAAATTTGGGATTTACCACAACAAAAACTCAGTTATAGTCCTTAGTATTCACTAATAAGTTTATTTACTAAAAAAAGCGTACATGGAGAAAAACAAGGCAATTTTATTTCTAATATAATATCAATTTTTTCATAAAACTGCAATTTAAATATATTATTTCTATAGGCTATACAAAAAGGACAAAATAATTAGGCTGAATAAGCTGATCTGTAGCATGTTAAATGGTGGTATCCTAGTCTATGAATGGTACACCCCCTAAGCTCACAGAAGTAGTTTGACCCAAGTCCTCAGCAGCCAATGACACTGACCCTTTCAAACTGATTTTTAACTCGTACTTCACGCGTATTTAACACGTACTTAACGTGTACTTCACGTGTATTTAACACGTTAAATACACGTATTTAACGCGCTGATTTTTCACGCGTATTTAACGTGTTGTTTACG
>NC_056597.1:12925854-12961909 GCF_018340385.1 Cyprinus carpio
AAGCACAAGAAAGCAATTAATACAGGTTTGGGACAACATGTGAGTAAATAACGACAGATATGTAATGTAATGTAAATGTAATTTTTGTGTGAACTATTCCTTTAATGGCAAGCTGCTTTAAGAGCTGCACACATTCATTTCTCTCTCAATTGTTCACTTTCATTTTAGACATTACTAACTGTGTTTATATGTAAACCTTGTGTTTTGACAGTATTAGACGCGAAATCAGTCAGACGCGAAAGACAACTTAGTTTAGCAATCAGGTGCTGTTTAACAGGCTATTGCCTCTCTTACCTATATTTGTCCTGATGTAGATGCACTCCCTGACGTAGATGCTCTCCCTGAAGTAGATGCACTCACTCTGGACTCCTTTCTACATTAAATACATACATTAAATACACTTTTTGTATAAACATTGTGTAAACATATACTGTACAATTTTAATCTATTATAAAATCTAATCATTTGTAGAAAGATAGGCTATACTCTTTAGCAATTAAAACATGATTACATGTATTATAATAGATTATAAATAACTTTGTTTTGTTTTTGTTAACTTAGTTAATTTGGGAAACCTAAGACTGACATTTCTCACCTCTTTTTCCATGTGTATTTCTCATCCCTTTTTGCTGCCTGCAGAAGTCCCGGCTGTCCCTCAATGAATGCTTTAAACTCCAAGCATGATAATTTAAAGTTTAATCTAACTTGAAGTTCGGCTTTGACAAACCCCACTGACATCCTGTTCCTTTTGTCTGACCAGACATCCTCCATGTGGCTAAATACACGCTCAGCATAGGCGTTGCTGACAGGGACAGAAAAAACAAATGATACCACTTTGAGCAATTCAGTGGCTGCTTTCTCCTTCTTGAAAAAAAAAGCCCATTTCTTGTCTGGTGCCAGCTCTTCTGGGATGCTTTCAAATACATCGTTCAGTACAGTGTAGTCCTGATACAGTTTGTCTTTGTCAATGCTCAAAGCTAATTTGTCGACCAGTCGCTCGAGAGCATCCCATTCCATTGGACCACTCAGTCGCAGACAGCTAGCGTTAGACATAACTGGATCATCAAAATCAAAGTTAGCCTCCAGGTATTGAACAGCCTTTTCAAAGAAGCTGTCGACCAGTGTTGCAAACTCCGTTTGGTCTCTTGCACTTAGCTTTCGGAATGCTTGCTTTGTTTTACTACCATAAAATCTGTCTGCAAGACACGAGATTAGTTGGCTGTGCAATCGGCTAATTACTCCGTGAACATCCAGTAGAGTAGCACTCTCATTTTCCAACTTCCAAACTGCGCTGTCAAATTCCTGCATTACATTGTGCATGAGCAACAGGAAACTTCCAGACACTGTCACATCATCCTCATCATTGCTTTTGGCAGCATCAGCACCACTTCTGCATACAACCTTCCAGATAATGTCAGGACAATCCTTCTTTCCTAGTGACAAAAAATAAGACTTGAGGGCAGGCCAACACTCCAGGATCCGCTGAATTGCAGGCAGTAGAGATAACCAACGGGTACTCAGTGAATTTAGATGTCACACCCGTCCATTCAGTGTAATGTTCTGCTACTTCTGTAGCTGGAGCCATCCGTCCCTGTATGATGGTGAAGACTAAAAATAAAACAGATAAGTTACTGGTCATAGAACAAATAGCAATACAACTGTTTAACTATTCAAAATCATTACCTCTATAGCACAGGGTCTGTATTATGATTTTAAAGACCTCATGTTTCTTCAACAATAGCTCCTGAATTGTTATTCATTATTTTTTACAATCTCTTATTTCTTAAATGCATTGGGCAGTTGAACATTTAACTACCAATTGCCCTCTTAATGCATTAAATCTGAACTCCTTGTGTCATGTCCTTTAACATCTCAGTGTCTATGATTTGACTGAAACACTGTCCTTTACTATAAATAGCTTATCACTTAAGACACAGGCTCAGGTAACAGCATTTTAGCTGACTTTGAATGAGAGAGAGAACTCTGAGGGATTCAGGACTGGTAGTAATGCATTTTCATTCATTTTTAACATAATTTCATCATACTATCATTTTACTCTAGCCCAGCTTAAACTTTTCAGAAATGACATGCACCTTTTATTTGTATTTTTACCTTATTTTTGCAACTCAAATGTTTCTCAAAGTTCTTTGCAGTCCTTTTCATTACTTTTACATCATCTTGTATTTATTTATTCACTTAATTCTGGCCATGTCTTTGGAATTTCAGCAATGGTTTTAATGGTTTCAGATAACCCCTGACAGGTTATGCAGTGATGTTTGAACTGAATTTGGTGACACTACAGTGTGTTACTGTGATGTTATTGAGTGTTTTATTAGTAACTTTTTTTTGCATTTAACACTTTGCAGACGGTCCCTTCGGACTTGTCTCTCAGATGCCAGTGCATTGAGATCAATGTATTTTGTACAGAGCGGAGGAAAGCTTGTTTTGAGGAAAATTCACTTGTAGCTCGTTTTCTACATGACTACGAATGAAAAGAGGCGTCAGTTGTGTAGTAAAAATGTTTTGCTTGTGCTTTATTGATTCTGAAAAGAATATCTTGCCAACTTTGGCAAACTTATTACTTCCTGTGTATAATTAGGGTTGGAGCAAACTTCTGCAGGACACTGATAAAAACACTATAATATAAATAAAAAATATAGAAAAAATAAAAATAAAATTGTGGACACCCAGCTCAATGAATTACAGTATATTGACAATTTGAATCCAACCATGTCATGTTAACAAATTAAAAAGTCAGACATTTATTTCTTGTGCAATTTTAACCCAAATAATTGTATTATTATTATTATTATTATTATTATTATTTTTAAATATGATATTTTACATTCCTCAATAATTGAAAAACAATTGATTTACTTTTACGAAATTGAAAATCACTAACAAGACTGTTATCTTTTAATGTTTGTTAATTTTAATATTCTCATTTGCTACATAAATCATTAAAAAAAAAAAAAAAAAAACATTAATTTTAGATCAACCTAGTGTAGAATCAATTTTTTTTTTTTTTTGTCTGTGATTTCAAGGGTCATCTGTTTTTGTGCCATCTACTTGTTTAGAAGAATGTAAAACCAATGTTTTCCGAACCATGTGCTTTTAGCCCCATTGTACCCTATTCTAATATGTCTACATTTAAGTTATATTAAAGTGCATTTAACATAAGAACTTGTTTTCTTTTTTTATTAGGACTTTAATTTCGGTTTGGAGGCCATTAAGCCAATCACAACATCGACTGGAACATCTGCACAATGAAGTATAAAACAGCTTTCATGCTAATGCTCATGTCAGAATTGGCATTCACTATACTGACATTGTCAACTAGCCACCATGTGGCAGTTATTTTGGGGGAGCGTGCCATTCTCCCTTGTAAAAACACATGTACTGGACCTTTAACTTGGACATTTACTGGTGGTAGGAAGAAACTGGAGGTTTTGAAATGTGATAAAGAAAGTTGTACCGAAGGAGGTGGCTTTAAGACCAGATTGAGCCTTTCCCCTGAAAAGACCAAGAATGGAGACCTGTCTCTTACATTAAATCATGCTTTGTACAATGACAAGGGATGGTACGAGGCCAGTTGCGGTTCAACATTTCTCTGCAATTCATTTTTAGAAGTTCTGTGTAAGTTATGTTTCTTATTTCATTAGTTCAGGAACACAAGGCATTTGATGCTGAGTTTAATGAATTCATATAGTCATTGTTTTACCATTAGCAGCTATATGAGGTGCTAGTCATGGTTAATTGTGACCTAATTTATCTATTGCTTTCTACTATTTAGTCCCTGTAACAGTGAATGTGTCAGTTGGGGAGGACGTGACACTACCTTGCTATGCACATACTGACAAGGAGGTTGCTGACGATGATGTGAACATCCTGTGGAAAAGGGGTGACCAAATAGCTGTGCAAGTTCAAAATGGGATTACAAACTATGGTTCAGGTTATATAGAGAGGGCCTCTCTTTCAGTAAGTGGTTATAAAGATGGAGACCTTTCCCTTTCAATACGCAGAGCCACCACATTAGACAAAGGATTATACCTATGTTATCACAGCACGGAAGAGGAAAATGGATACCCAGGAGCTGTTGTTCTCAACATTGAAGGTATATAAATGTTTATTTGCATTTACAACGTTCACATTGTTTACAGTGTTTCTTTCTGTCACAAAAGGGAAAGCTTCTGTTAATTGAAACATTTCCATTGTTTATCCTCAGCTTATCAGAGCTTTCAAGAAAAAACATCTGGCGATTTTCTTACCCTGGATTTGTTTGTCTCCGACCCAGTAACAATAAGCTTCACCAGTGCTTATACAACAGAGATTCTGCTCTGCAGTGTAGAGAGAAGCATCGCTACATGTAGTCCTGACTACACTCACAGAGTGTCTATCGTGGATTCCTTCCTTGTGCTGCGTGAATTAACCGCATCTGATACTGGAATATTTACAGTGAAAGACAAGATGGATGTAATGATTGCAATTTACAACGTTGCTGTGAAGAGTATGTTTTAAATTGTGTACGTTTTATATACTGTTCACTAGAAGGTGCATTACATGTTAAAATGATTGACAGGCTTAATGATTGATCTGTATTTCTTTCTATGTCTTCTGCAGGTCTGGAGACTTGTGAGATTTGGAGATCTAACAGTTTTATTCTGATACCAATAAGTGGTTTCCTTCTCATTTGCACTGGTCTGTACATTTGGACTAAAATCAGACAATGAAAGAAGTTATCAATTTGAGCCAAAGGATAGGTGACCAGAAGGGACAACCATATTATTCATATGGCCATCATATAAAAAGGTCTAAATCCTTAGTCTGGGGCTGTGGAAAATAATAAAAGGTTATTTCTTCCTCTGCACCTTCACTTTTCTATACCTTTTCTACATTTTCCCCAATATCTCTGCCCTAACACCCCCCCCTCCTTTTTTCCTTACCTGTCATTTCCTCACCAGCAAAATCAATCTAATATATTTTTGTTCAATATTTTTTTTTTCTTTTGTATTTTGAGAGAATTTCATGGTACTAATTAATATTTATGCATTATGATAATTTTTCCCCATTGAAAATACTACAAAAAAATTACATTAAATTAATGTAGTATTTCAGATTAAAATAGAGACTGGGCCTTTAAAATCCAATTTTTGAAGGCAGAATAGCACCTCCTGGTGAGAGCAAAAAAGAAAAACTTGTAATTTCATGGTGTAACCACTAGATTCCTGTATAGGACTCTATAGAGAGGCTTGTGAATTCCCTAGTTGTTTTTATACATAATTGTTTACTTTTAAATTTAAATGTATATTAAGCACTGATCTATAATATAGAACATATAGTCATATATAGATCAGTGATATTAAGGCATTCTCAAAGACTACTTTTTGTTAAGGTTTATATTTTTTTGTTGTTTTAAATGTTGATTTTTTATTTTTATTTTTATTAAACGTAGTAAATTTTAGCTCAAAAGTGAAATGCATATAAATAATTACAATTAATTATGATTAATTACAATTATTTATATGAGCTGCCAGTAGTAACTGTAGCAGAATTAAATTGCCATCAACTAATCTGTTGGCCCAGCGAACTTTTAGCATAATTTCATATCAACTCTAAGAGAGGATATTCTTGTTGCCACAGAAAATACTTTCATACAGTATTAATGCATTAGAGCATGTAGCAAAATCAGAATTGTAAAGGGACATTGATTTGTAAGGCAGAATCAGAAACTCATGCAATTTGTGCACAAGAGTTTTATTAACTAAACACTAACGCAAACTAGTCTAACAAACAAACAAACATACATACAATCACTCATACGGAGAAATGGCAAATGAGATTTGATGGATGATTCCATCAGGAAAGCCAGAGAATGAAGCTATGAAAAGAGTCAATTAACCACCTGAGTAAAACCATCAGCGCCATTTATAACGGTCTATAGCTTATACTAAACCTCTGTTTCGTTGAGTTAAATGTATGATACTTGCATTTCCTTGGCCTGGAATGAGCGTCTGGATGCAAAGTCTTGATGGTTTTGGAGGTTTGGTGGTGTAGGAGTTGCGATCACGTTCTTCCGGTTTTGAAGAGTGATGAATTCCAAAGATTTCCTGACTCGATGGTGATTGGGAGTTTCTTCCCAGTGGAAAGTGAAAAGAACTGAGAGAGATGTCAGCTGAGATCCTAAGATCTTTGGTAAATGGAAAGTCAAGCCACGAGGCCTGGCGCAGACTTAATTAAGTCAAGTCACCTTCATTTATATAGCGCTTTAAACAAAACAGATTGTGTCAAAGCAACCGAACAACATTAATTAGGAAAACAGTGTGTCAGTAATGCAAAATGACAGTTAAAGGCAGTTCTTCATTGAATTCAGTGATGTCATCATGCAGCTCAGTTCAGTTTAAATAGTATCTGTGCAATCATTTGCAATCAAGTCTACGATATCGCTGTAAATGAAGTGTCCCCAACTAAGCAAGCCAAAGGCGACAGTGGCAAGGAACCAAAACTCCATCGGTGACAGAATGGAGAAAAAAACCTTTGGAGAAACCAGGCTTAGTCAGGGGCCAGTTCTCCTCTGGCCAGACGAAACCAGCAGTTCAGTTCCATGCTGCAGAAAAGTCAGATTGTACAGAGGACTCAACTGGTTCCTGTGGCCTTGTCCCGGTGGTCGTCTGAGACGAGGTCTTTACAGGGGATCTGTATCTGGGGCTCATCTAGTTGTCCTGGTCTCCGCTGACATTCAGGGCTGTATAGGTCCTTTCTAGGGTCTGATCCACCATCTGTGCTGGATACGTACTGGATCCGGGTGACTGCAGTGACCCTCTGACTTGGATACAGACTGGATCTGGTGGCTACGTTGACCTTGGAATAAGAGAGAAACAGACTAATATTAGCGTAGATGCCATTCTTTTAATGATGTAACAAGTACATTGGGTGTTATAGGAAGTGTTTCCGGTTTACCTAATTAATGCAGCCTAAAAATCCCTTAACAGATTTGGATATTAGAAGCGTATTATTGTGTTATGTGTAAGCCAGGTTGAAGAGATGGGTCTTTAATCTAGATTTAAACTTCAAGAGTGTGTCTGCCTCCCGAACAATGTTAGGTAGGTTATTCCAGAGTTTGGGCGCCAAATAGGAAAAGGATCTGCCGCCCGCAGTTGACTTTGATATTCTAGGTATTCTCAAATTGACAGAGTTTTGAGAATGCAGTGGACGTGGATGACTATAGTGTAACAAGAGCTCATTCAAATACTGAGGTGCTAAACCATTCAGAGGTTTATAAGTAATAAGCAAGATTTTAAAATCTATACGATGTTTAATAGGGAGCCAGTGCAGTGTTGACAGAACCGGGCTAATATGGTCATACTTCCTGGTTCTAGTAAGAACTCTAGCTGCTGCATTTTGGACTAGCTGAAGTTTGTTTATCAAGCGTGCAGAACAACCACCAAATAAAGCAGTACAATAATCTAACCTTGAGGTCATAAACGCATGGATTAACATTTCTATCATTTGACATTGAGAGCATAGGCCGTAATTTAGATATATTTTTGAGATGGAAAAATGCAGTTTTACAAATGCCAGAAACGTGGCTTTCTAAGGAAAGATTGCTAATAATTTATTGATAGTAAAAAATGTAACGATACAATTGTATTTGCCAAAGAGCTGAATTTAATTGAAAAGTGATTTTTATGGATTATTGACATTTAGTTGTTGTTGTTTTCTTGTGTATTCTTGTCAAAATGTATATTTGTATATTTATATATTTAATTTAAACTGTAAACACGGTTATTTTTTTTTTATTTTTTTTTGGATGTCTTGTTATAATTGTGTATGTTTCTTTTGTTGATTTTGATTGCTTCCATTGTCCTCATTTGTAAGTCGCTTTGAATAAAAGCATCTGCTAAATGACTAAATGTAAATGTTTCTGTTTTGTTGTTGTTTCTAATAAATAAAAAAAAAAGACATAAGAAAAAAACTAGGTTAATAAAGACAAAACCATCTAGGGTATTTACAGATGAAACTGACACTTGAAGCCCAGAAATTAAAGTGTGTCCCATAAGGTAATGAAAAGTTGTACACACATGTTGGCTGCATCCGAAAACTGAAAAATGCTGCCTTAGGACGACGCATTCCAAGGTAGGAAGGCATTAAGGCACGTCCGAATTCAATGTTAGCTTCAGTTCCTGTCTCCTGAGATGCCTTCATCTGGCCGATTTTTGAAGGCAGCACTATCCTTCGTTGCCTTTGATATCCCACAATCCTGTGCATTCAATTCTGTGACCGTTAAGACAAAAAATAAAGATGGCGTCTGAAAGTTGTGGTCGGTGGTCAGTTTGTGAGTAAATGTATGTTTTTGATCAACGTTTTCCACTTTTGATGTCATTTCTAGCAAGAAATTAATATTGCAGTAATGAAATATCCACTTAGTTATCACCAAAACTCTCTATATTTTGCTGTAGATCATTAAACCGTTACTCTGCCTCAGAAGCCTGTCCAAAATCAGTTTCATGAGGTGCCTATGAGCCTATGTGCAAAAACGCTGCCTGCAAAGTCATTGGCTGATATGGCAGTGAGGCAGCAAGTCACCTGCCTAAGTTTTCGGATGCAGCCACTATCATAGTATGCGTTTGCATTTTCATGTAGAAGGAGATTTTTTTTTTTTTTTTTTTTTAAACGGAAGAAGGAAAAACGAAAACTTTATGGAACTGAACGTAACTTTTTCAGAAACTATCAAAAATATGCCATTACAAAAGAAGAAAAACACAATGAAAATGAAAAAAATGAACTCAGTCGCAAAAATTTAACAGGCTCTTCAAATATGCTTCATTCTTTGTTAATGTTTTTCAAAGATTCGTTTTCTGTAATCGTGGATTCTGAATGCATTGCCACAGATTTCGCTTACGTTTCGCAGTTTTTCGTTTGTTTTTTTGACACAAACCTCTCGATGGGGCGGGCTTAACAGTGATCTACTCTGATTGGATAGTGAGCTTTTGATGGACAGGTGCTCTCTGACCGGGAAGTACAGACGTCACTCGGTGGAGCGCATATCGGAAAGCTCGCGCGGTGATTAAATCTGGTCTCTACCGCAAAAATTCTTTTTCTCAGACAAAGTGAAAGAAATTTATTTTAAGCTCATACACAGGTTCTACCCTGTAAATTAGTTTATACAAAGATTTAAATCTGACATTGATTTTACAAGCTCTTTTTGTTCAAGTGTTCCTGTAGCTCAAGTGGTAGAGCATTGCGTTACCAAGCGCAAGGCTGGGGGTTCGTTTGTGCGACTGAGTTTATTTTTTTCATTTTCATTGTGTTTTTCTTCTTTTGTAATGGCATATTTTTGATAGTTTCTGAAAAAGTTACGTTCAGTTTTATAAAGTTACGTTCATTTTTATTGAAGCAAATGTAATTCCATAAGTGTTGACAAAATTAGAGCGTTAAGCAGGCAATTCTTTTTTTCAGTTTAACGCGATAAAAATATTAGCAATTAACGTAAGGGCGGGGCTGGGGTTGGCCACCCAGCTCACAACTGCTGCTTCTGTCACTTTTTCTCTTGACAAGAAGTACATTTATTCAGTCGCAGAACGACTGAGAACGAGAGACGTTTTAGACACATGCTCCACTTTACTTCACGCCAGGCTTGCAAGTTCAGCAGCAGCTCTTAAACAAATAGGCTAGCAGCCAAAACAACCTAATAACGAGCTACTGATTATTAATCAAAGCACAAAGAGAGAAAAAAGAGGAAAAAATTACTTTTATAGCTAAGGATTCATCTATATTTAATTTATAATTTAGTGTTTGATGACTTCAATTTCTGTATATTTCTGCTGAAGGGCACAGGTAAATATGACATTTATATTATAATGGGTTTATGTGAAGATTGTTATAAGTTCATTTAAATTAGAAGTTATTTTTTAAAGTCTAATAAATGTTAAATTTTTAACAATTTTATAGTGAAATCAGTATTGGTATAATTGATTCTGGCCTTCAGTCATAAAAATTAAACAAATATTAAAAAATATACTGTCTTTATGTTGTTTGTACATTAATTTGAAGATTGAATGTGAAATTATTGCAATATAATAATATAAATAATGACTTAATTGAACAATTCCTCTCCTTTGTGTCTCTCCAAATCAGCGTAGCGCCATTTTGGCAAATCTGAGCAGTACGCCGATGGTGGACGCCCTTCTGTGTCAGCTGTGCTGCTCCGATGCACTGTTTGCTTTTAAACCAAAGCGTAAATACACGTAAAAAAAACGTATCCTTGTGGCGCGGCTGGTACAGAAGAGGTGTAATCTAGCCACCTGGGTACTGCTCAGATTTGTCAAAAATGGCGCTGCGTGTGAATTTTCTCGTCGAAATTCTCGTCGCTTCATAACGTTACGGTTGAATCACTGATGGCAGATGGACTATTCTGACTAGACCATGCAATGTTTCATACATTTCCTGGACCTTGCAGTTTTTACGGGTTTGGAACGATTTGGGAGTAAGTGAATAATGACAAACGTTTTAATTTTGGGATGGAGCTTCTCCCCAAACGGCCTTCTTTGTATGGCAATGGTGCTTATTTTTATATATGCTGCTTTAACAAATAATCATTCAGTTTAAAAGAACCGCTGAAGAACCAATCTTTTATGTGTGCCTGTGTAGACCAAACCCACATTTGAGGTGCTCTTGTAAGCAAACTAACATTAAATTTATTTACTAATCCAGCATTTACTGTAAACTTGGCTTTATGTTTTATTTCTTTTTTATTTTTTGTATTTTTTTTTTTTTAACAAAAAATAAATAATATATTGTAATGAAACATATTCTGATGCTTTACTAGGGCGCATCATGAAGCACTACAATACAGTGGTTTTCAATCCTGTGGGTTTGGAAGATATGCTACAGTCTACATTATTATTTTAAGCATGTATGTATATTGTTTATGATTCGTTTTTTATTTTTTTCTTTTATTTTTTTTTTTTTTGTTTTCGTTGTTAATAAATTTCTGTACTGTTTTTTTTTTCTATTTCTATTATCATGTGTATTTACATTTTCTGTATTGTTAAGGATGTTGGTCTAAACTAAAGTTACATATCACTTTTACTTGCCCTCAGAAATTCCAAACCATGTCTTCATATAAGCCATTATTACACTGAACAAAATTAAAAACGCAACCCTTTTGTTTTTGTCCCCATTTTTCATGAGCTGAACTCAAAGATCTAAGACTTTTTCTATGTACACAAAAGGCCTATTTCTCTCAAATATTGTTTCACAAATCTGTCTAAATCTGTGTTAGTGAGCACTTCTCCTTTGCCGAGATAATTCATCTACCTCACAGGTGTGGCATATCAAGATGCTGATTAGGCAGCACGATTATTGCACAGGTGTGCCTTAGGCTGGCCACAATAAAAGGCCACTCTAAAATGTGCAGTTTTATCACACAGCACAATGCCACAGATGTCGCAAGTTTTGAGGGAGCGTGCAATTGGCATACTGACTGCAAGAATGTCCACCAGAGCTGTTGCCCGTGAATTGAATGTTCGTTTCTCTAACATAACCTGTCTCCAAAGGCGTTTTAGATAATTTGGCAGTACATCCAACCGGCCTCACAACCACAGACCACGTGTAACCACACCAGCCCAGGACCTCCACATCCAGCATCTTCACCTCCAAGATCGTCTGAGACCAGTCACCCAGACAGCTGCTGCAACAATCGGTTTGCATAACCATAGAATTTCTGCGCAAACTGTCAGAAACCATCTCAGGGAAGCTCATCTGCATGCTCATCGTCCTCATCAAGGGTCTCGACATGACTGCAGTTCGTTGTCGTAACCGACCTGAGTGGGCAAATGCTCACATTCGATGGCGTCTGGCACTTTGGAGAGGTGTTCTCTTCATGGATGAATCCCGGTTTTCACTGTACAGGGCAGGTGGCAGACAGAGTGTATGACGTCGTGTGGTTGAGCGGTTTGCTGATGACAACGTTATGGATCGAGTGGCCCATGGTGGCGGTGGGGTTATGGTATGGGCAGGCGTATGTTATGGACAACAAACACAGGTGCATTTTATTGATGCCATTTTGAATGTACAGAGATACCGTGACGAGATCCTGAGGCCCATTGTTGTGCCATTCATCCACGACCATCACCTCATGTTGCAGCATGATAATGCACGGCCCCATGTTGCAAGGATCTGTACACAATTCCTGGAAGCTGAAAACATCCTAGTTCTTGCACGGCCAGCATACTCAACAGACATGTCACCCATTGAGCATGTTTGGGATGCTCTGGATTGGCGTATACGACAGTGTGTTCCAGCTCCTGCCAATATCCAGCAACTTCGCACAGCCATTGAAGAGGAGTGGACCAACATTCCACAGGCCACAATCAACAACAACTCTATGTTGAAGGGAGATGTGTTCAACTCTATGGTGGTCACACCAGAAGGTTTCGGACCCCCCCAATGTGCACATTTTAGAGTGGACTTTTATTGTGGCCAGCCTAAGGCACACCTGTGCAATAATCGTGCTGTCTAATCAGCATCTTGATATGCCACACCTGTGAGGTAGATGAATTATCTCGGCAAAGGAGAAGTGCTCACTAACACAGATTTAGACAGATTTGTGAACAATATTTGAGAGAAATAGGCCTTTTGTGTACATAGAAAAAGTCTTAGATCTTTGAGTTCAGCTCATGAAAAATGGGGTCAAAAACAAGTGTTGCGTTTATAGTTTTGTTCAGTGTAGAATGATGAATGGCATCCCAAATAAGAGATGTATTTTTTGTATTATTTTTTATCTGCAATTCAGCGCAAAATCACTGCTTTACTGTGGAATGTCCATTTCAATGTACTAAAATGTGCAATATTACTGGTAACTTATTGTGGAATACAACAATACTGCAGTGTTAAAAAAAAATTCAAATGACAGCTACACTTACGTGAAGGTAAAATACAATTTGGTGAGTGTGCTCCCCATCTTCAAGTGAATCAGAATACATGATGATAAAGTTTGTATCAATTTAAATGTATTGAAACCACAAACTATTTAAAAGCTTCTGAAACTTCAACTCCTTCCATGACAACCATAACTACAACCACACTTAGCAAACAGGATGACATGCCATTTTATATATCTTTCTTCTTTTCTGCCTAAAGAGAACTTTTTACAAAACCAGGAATGTATGTTGTACATAAAGTGTCCTGCTTCTAATCAGAAGTTTTATGATTTTTTCCACCCAACATGGTTTTGACATGCATCTCTTGAGTTTCCAAACCAGTGCTATTTTTACTACTATTTAAAAATGTTTTCCAATGTTTTCCAAAGTCTTTATCAAGACACTATATCAATGTTCAAAACAAAAATGCATGTAGTTTGTGGCTTTCACAACTTAAGCTCTTAAATGTGGGTAAACCTATTTCCTTTGGCCAAACAACTTCCTGCTGCAAAATAGAGCATTGTTATGACTCTGATCTCAGAACAGAATTTGGTGTCTGAAATGTCACCTTTAGCACCCAGAAGTAAACCTTTTGATATAGAGAAGAAAAACAAAGAACAGTTTCGTTTCACCTCAATCGCAAGTGAGAACATAACTTGCAAAAATCTTCATTTCTCAGTTCTTCATCTCATTTCTTAATTTTTTTTATTCCTAAATGGCCTTTATTGGTTAAGCATATTTTAGTGGGGAATTACTTTAACTGTAGGTTCATAGGTTACCAATAACAGCACAGATGGAAATTTTAAAAACCCACGCAAACTGGGAGTGAGCAGAAAGAGGGGTTTTACTTCCTTTGACTGGAAATCTAGCAGTTCTTCAGAAATCAAGCAAACACTGGACTATGACTACACATTCACAATGGTGTTATCATGTTTAATCGCTTTAACAGGTAAAGTAATTTTTTGTCGTTGTTTTTTTTTTTTAAAGATAATTAAGTGCAATCATGGCTCCAAATAATTACTTCAATATGTCTGTTACAAAAAAATATATTTGGTGCAATTCTAAACGAGCTGGATCAAATCCCTTTGCTTGCTTTCTGTCAGTTCTCCTCGTTTCACCCCTGAAGCATTTAGAAGCAGTAGAGTTGAAAGAAGTTAAACTTGGAGAGACAGTGGCACTGATGTGTAACCTGTCTGTCTACTTTGAGATCCACTGGCTGAAGATCAGTGAGGGGCGGCTGATGGCTCTGATGGTAACAAGTCTGAAACACACTGGAGAACTGTCTGTTGTCTGGAATTATAATGAAACTCATTTTGAGGGCTTTATGGAGATGCAGATGACTGGACTGAGAATTCTCCACGTCTCCACCAGCGATCTCGCCACATACTATTGTGCAACATCATATCAAAAACGCTTGGACTTTGATAAAGGAGTGCAACTACACAGTAAGTGTGACATTTCATTTCTTGTGAAATATGGAAACATTTTTATAGTGATTCTTTTGCTCATCTTTTATTTGTGTTTTTTTTAGCAAATCAACAAGATAAACAAAAAACATCTGATCATGTACAAGGTGAGACTAGAAAGCTTTTTTCTAAGGATTTACAAACCATCTCTGTTGTTCGTATGAAATAAATCTAGCATAAAAAGCATTTGAAAAAAATTGTTCCCTGGCCCTCAAATTTAATTCTTATTTATTATAGACTACTTCTTTATGATATTTCAACAGATTTGTCAGGAAGAGAGAAAAAAGGAGAGAACAAAACAGATGAATCAGGAGGTTTAAATGGACCCTCTCTACATTACCAAGTTTTTGCAGCAGTTTTGTGTTTTGGTCTACTGGTAATGTTACTGGCGGTTTCTGTGGTACATATTAAGACAAAAAAACATCTACAACACTGAAATATAAGAGAAACACTGGGATTCACCATAAAAGTAGGCAATGCCTCAAGTATGAACTTTTTTGTATTGTCTGTTTTCATAAAAGTAACATTGCCCTGTCATATTGAGGATTTGAGAACTTTGTAATACAGTATATTCATTATTATTATTATTTCTTTTTTCTTTTTTTTTTTGCATTCATTTACTTAATAAAGAAGTTCATTTTGTGGGAAGTTGATACAAGTCAGTTTACTTTTTCTTTCAAAAATGTAATGTAGTAATCTTACACAAAACACCTGAAGAATTATCTTACAATTTTCTTTGTATGCTTTCACTTGCACTTTTGATGGCCAGGGTGGCCTCAATTTTTAAAAAAGCTTAAAAAAAAAAGCAATCTATTTGATCACTGTGTCTTTCTTATAAAAATATAATGATGTATGTGGTGTTAAATGGGCTAATTTACTTAAATAATGTGTGTAAGGACCATACGTTAAGATCAGTGGTTATCAGTGTTACTTTAAGCTTCCTCACTGTTCATCTCAATAATAAAAAAATCTTGCTACTAGATGTTTTTCTACAACAAACCCAAAGACTGTAAGGGACTTTGAACAAACCGCAAGCTTATAAATGTTTAACGGATTTAGCGTTTTACTTGTTCATTTGGAAGTTTAGGAGGCCCCCTAGCGGCCCCCTCACCCCTTATTCAGAATGTATGGCAAGATGGCGTTGGTACAGCTTCTACGTCCGGACTCTCCAACGTCTGATCGATTAATAGGCCTATAATTACACAATATATCTTCGATGGATGCCGCTGGTTTAAGTTGATCGGAGTTTTTAAGTCGATGGACTACAGTTTAGCACATTGTTATTCATTTTCGACTTAAACGACGCAGGCTGACAATTTGTCAACAGAATTCCAAAGAACTGCTTTCGGAAAATTCCTAGAGTCTGTAAAACTCAAAGCAAGGCCAGAACAGGTGTGTAAAGTCTCTTATTTATAGACGTGGTTTGTTTTCATATGAACATTTTCAACATTTGTCATCTGAACATATCTGATGTAAATCAAAAATAAGATAATCAAATATTTGATTTAATATTTTTCAAAATTGAATTTTACAGTTTTTAAACCAGTGCTTTAAAGTGTTAAGTGCAGTCAAAGCAGTGCCAAAGCAACAGCTTTGTTTTTACGTACTGGAGAATAATAATAATAATAATAATAATAATAATAATAATAATAATAATTTAATAATAATAAAATAAAAAAAAAATCATTAAAGAGCAAAAACTCATGAAATAAAATATAATAAAAGAAGAATAGAAGTTGGATGGATTATAACAAAGAATTTATTGCATAATGAAATGTACAGTGCTAATGCACTTCACATAATAAAGCAATTTAAAAACACATTCTGAAAGTACATTATATATTTATGTATTTATTATGAGGTTAATTAAATTGTTATCACATTTGTTTTGCTTAACATTAATCTCACTCTTATTTATTCCTAAAAATGTAAGACATTGTAACACAGATGAATGATTGACTGGAGGTGCTTTGCTCAATTTTTTAATTTCCAAAAGTTAAATAAATTACATTCTTTTGTCTTAATTTATTATTTTTTCACTCTTTCATAAATGCTCCCATTCTAGAGACTGTCAGACCAGCTATGATACCATTTGGCCATTCGCCAACCTGGAGTTTATCAGGGGTCCACAGTTATTGTCTTCTATTACTCTTTGGTAAGATGTCAATTTCTTTTTCTTGATGAATTATTACATTGCGACCACAGTTCTTGATTACTTTCAATAAGCAGTGGAATCTGTCCTCACAACCACATTTCGCTGCTCATTGAGCTCTGTTCAGCTAAGCTCCTCATATTCCTAACAAAATTACTTTTTTTTTTTTAATCCTCTCTTTCCTTCTAGCTCTCTGTCTCGGTGGAATGTCAGTCCCTGTTGCAGTGAAAGTGAGGGATACTGCAATTATCCCTTGCTACAAGACGTGTAATGGGGATGTTTTATGGGCATTAACAACTAAAAATGAAAAGTTGGATGTCCTACGATGTGTCCAAGGGAGATGCACAGAAGGATCCAGTTTTAAGAACAGAGTACACCTATCCCATGAAAAGATAAATTCTGGAAACCTGTCTCTAATAATGTCTCCTGTTCTGTACAACGATGAAGGCTGGTATGAAGCCACGTGTGATTTAGAATTGCTTTGTAAATTCCACTTGGAAGTTTTTGGTATGTTCTTACTTCAGTTAAGCATGGTATTAGATCAAAACTGTAGTTAGCTTACCACTGTTAGATGTGATCTTATTCTTTGTTTTATGTCTTTTCAATGTTTAGTACCCACTACTGTGAGCGTCTCAGTCAGTGGCAACGTCACACTACCCTGCTACGCACGCACAGAGAAAACGATTGCTGATGATTCTGTGAACATCCTATGGAATAAAGATGACCAAATGGTATTACAGGTTCAAAAAGGACATACAAAATATGGCTCCGGTTTTACAGAAAGGGCATCGGTTTCACTACATCATTATAAGGATGGAGATCTTTCCCTTAACATACTCGGGGTCACCACATCAGATAAGGGATTGTACCGATGCTATCACAATACAGATGAGGAACACGGTTATCCTAGTGCTGTCAGTCTCATTGTTACAGGTTGTTATTTTTTATATGTTAGTTTTTTTTTTCTCCAGAAAAGTAAGATTTGTTTAACTAAAATGTGCAATTCTTTCTGCAGCTCATCAAAAGCTCTGTGTAAAAAAGTTTGGTGATAATCTCACCCTGGACCTGTTCGGCTCTGACTCTGTGACGGTAACTTTCACCGGTTCTGATACAGAGGAGATCCAGGTTTGCAATGTGACAGGAAACAACACTACATGTTCCCTCGACTATAATAACAGAGTATCTGTCATGAATCACTCCCTCGTGCTGCGAGGATTAACATCCTCTGATGGAGGGACATTTACTGTGAAAGACAACATGGGTGAAGTCATTAGTATCAACACTGTCACTGTTGAGGGTAAGTTTTAAATAAAACAAATTTAAATTTTTAATGTTTCAAATATCGGAGTGTCTGTTTTTACTAAGTGCAAGTAGCCCATTTTGATGGGCAAGTCTATTTACGCTTAACTCCACTCACTGGTTGACAAAATTAAGAAAAAACAAAAACAAACTTATGATCACAAGAACAGTGGTGTGGCGAGTAAGGACCTGTGATAGACCCAATTTCAATTCCGCATTTTCCCGATCCTATTCAGGATATATAGCACTCTCTATTCTATTCTTATAAAAAAAGTCCCTTTTAGACTTGCACTCTATTCATTTGCTGATTGTTTTCTTAAAAAAAAAAAAAAAAAAAAAAAATAACACTAGCTTTCTAATCTTTTTGTATTTTTATCGGTTTTTTTTTTTTCATTTATTATACAATTAACAAAAGCAAAAAAAGACCTCTAACACTAGCTTGCTCTATTCTTTTTCTATTCTATCTGTTTTCTTTTTATTTATTATTTTAAAAAAAAAAACCTTGCTACTGTACGTGTACTGCGTTAAGCTAAATGAGACTTGTTATAGCACTTGTATATCAATACTCTTGTTGATTTTGATTGCTTCCATTGTCCTTGTTTATTAGTCGCTTTGGACAAAAGCGTCTGCTAAATGACTAAATGTAAATGTATTCATCTCCCTTTTCCCCTGGCATATATCAGCTCGAAGAGGTGTTTATTTTATTAGGAAGAAAATATTCCAAAAGTTAATATAAAATGTTTAACAGGTATTTAATAGGCCTATAACTGAAGTTTGATGTGGTGTCCTCAAATTTTTAAGACAGGCTGGCATATCGACCTCGACACGTACAGCTCATACTGTTAAGCCCAAAATATGCCTCATTTTTAACGTGAATGCTAGAATGTACTCTATATGTTCAGCCAGACACATAGTCTTTCAAAGTATTCTCCATACATAACCATATATAACTACATATAAACATGGCTCCCTTCCTGGACACTGAAAAGTAAGGTCCCAATATAGCACCACCCATTTATGATTTTAATAAGGATAATATTTACACAATATTATTATTGCATACTGTTTTTTTATTGAAGTTTTTCAGGTTGTTTTAACTTTTGCTTTGAGAACCGTGCTCTTTTCTGTCTCATCCACAGGTGTGGCCCGGAACCGTTCCTTTGTGGCTCTGTTAGCATTTCCTTTTTTAGTCCTCCTTTTCATTGGTCTGTTCCTTTGGTGTAAATATCATAGAAAGTCACAAGTGCCAGAAAATCGCTCCTATTATAATGCCAGAGAGTCTATTGTGGTTATAGAGTCATCACAGAGAGAGTCTGCATACATTGGAGTGCCACAACAAGAAACCAATCCAAATATGTCAGGGGATCTTGAAGATTATCCAGGCCTACCAGTAGAGGAGACCATGCCTGTGATATTGACCACTGAGAAGCAGGACAACATTGCTGAGGAATAATCTATATTACCTCAGTTATAAGAATGAAAGAAATTAGCGTAAATGAACAAAACAAGTGAGTGTTTAGAGAACTCTGAAATGCACTTAATGTAAGGGATATTACAGATATGAAGACAGAGGTAGCTCATTCCAAAGCCTTGGAGCTGCTGCAGAAAATGCACAGTTACCTTTACCTTTCAGGCAAGACTGGGGGACTGTAAGACAGCTGATCATTTCATTTATGTGTCCTATAAATTTGATGCAGGCTAATTAAATCCAAAAAATATACTCTGGTGCTAAGCAATGCAAGGCTTTGGTCATATAACAGCACTTTGTGACGAATTCTGTATTTCTAATAAGAAAGCAATTATATATTGCTTAGCTCAGGAATGATTATTTTAGTGAAAATATGAACTGCCTTCCTTAACAAGCCTTTTTACTAGGTCACTGATATGTCTGATCCACTGATCTACATCTGTACTACTGTACATTGTCCCCTCTGAAAGTGCTGTTTATTTATTTATGTGTAAAGTGAATGTACAATCATAAGATGGGGAATTCATACCAGTTTTTAGGTTTTTATAGTGGCCTCTTGTTATCCACAAAATGCACTTAAAATAGTATGATTATTTAGTGATCTTTTTCCTGATATGTTTACATTGCTGACAGACATCTTAAGTCATTAGGGTTGAGCCAGACACGGTGGGGCTGCACAACTATTATTCTTACCATAATGATGATGATGTCAGACATGCCCACACTGGAAACCCACCTTTTGCTGGTACTGTGCTGATGCTTTTCAAGCATTATTCTGCTGTTTTTCTTGCTGCTATTATTTACAACAATTATTACAATTATGTACAATTATTTGTTTGAACTGTATCTTTAAATGTCTTGTGTTTTATTAACTTTTGTATCAACATTTCTATTATATGAATGTGTGATCAAGCAAATTCAAAGCATTCAGTGATTAAAGGGTATATTTATCTGCTAAACGAAATGTCTTAGCTGTTTTTAGAACCTATCTATCTATCTATCCATCCATCGCAATGATGTTTTGTGAATCCAGTAACAACAAACATGAAGAAATTATGTGAAATGTGTACTTGTTTATTCAGGAAAAAAATAAACAATACCAGTCAAAAGTTATAGGACTCAACTGCTCGTTTTATTTCCCATGTTATAGAATGATATTAACGTTACCAAAAGTGAGAACTATGTAAAATCCAGCATAAGTAATGAACAAAAAGTAGATTTTAGATTAAAATAGTAAAAATTTTTTTCAAAAGTGAGAACTATGTAAAATCCAGCAACCTATTAACAGCAATTGTATTTAAGCATTGGTTATACATATCTTCAAAATCTTCGAAAGCTAAAATCCCCAGATAAAACTTTTTCTCTGTCCATATTTTTATATATTTTCAACATTTTTGAAAAGTTTTTTAGTTAACTGCTTTTGTGGCATCATGGCCTATGGAGCTTATGTTTGTTGACTACATGACCATGCAAATGATCTAAGACCTAAGACATTCAGACCAGGATCAAACCATGTTTTCATATAGGTCATGAGCAAAACTATAGCTCAAACCACATCTCTGTTTTTGCATGTCTGTGCAGTCTACAGAGTACACGATGATGCCATGTGACTTTATGTTGTGTGTACTTCTATGTGTGTTTAGTCACGAAAATCCTTAAAAACTCAAATGACCACAAATTCTGCCAAAAGATATCCTTGTGGTAAACTTAAAAATATCTGCATAACAAAATCATAACATAACTAATGCTTTCAAATACCCTGCTGATAAACACAACTGTATTAGTGTTGAACTCCGATTGGCTGAGCTAGATCATTCAGCTCAATAAAAAAGCTGTGGAGATCTATACTGCACTGCACATGTCAGAGCAAATCACAACTGGAGCGAGAAACAGGTGAGTGCCAGAAACATTTTTTGCTACTGAGACATAGGAGTAAAAATCTTTAAATTGTAAAAATTGGTTCATTAGTATCAAATTCAGGCTTTTTAAAGTAATTTAAAGTGTGCTATTTTTCAGGTTGCAATATGAAGTACTTTATCATCTTTATGGTTCTGACTGTAATTGCTGATGTGAGTACACTGATTTAATCAGGAAACTATGTTTTTTTGGTCATTCATGATTTATCAGTTCATCTACATGTTTTGATCACTTTGATCCTTCCTTCTCTTCTAGATCACCTCAGCTAAGGTAAATCATTCATATCATCAGATCTATTAGGTTTGTTAACATTGGCACTTTAAGCTGTACTTATTTTTAGAAGCTGCGACTTATCAGCGGTCTGAATGGTGGTCTGGTTACTGGTGTAAATGGACCTAACCCTGTACTGGTGGGTGGTCTGAATCCACCTGTGCTTTCTGGTGGTCCAGCTGTTATTGGACAGCCTCCGTTAGCGCAGGTAGGAACTGAAAATTTACCATTTAAAAGAACAGTTCTCCCAAAAAAGAAAATTAACTGAAAGTTCACTCAGACCATCAAAGATGTGAATGAGTTTGTTTCTTCATCAAACCTGATTTGGAGAAATGTAGCATTACATTACTTGCTCACCAATGGATCCTCTGCAGTGAATGGGTGACGTCAGAATGAGAGTCCAAACAGCTGATAAAAACACCACAATAATCTACAAGTAATCCACACGACTCCAGTACATCAATTAATGCCTTGTAAAGTGAAAAGCTGTGTTCATAAGAAACAAATCTGTTAAGGCATTTTTAAACCATCACTTCAGGCCGAAATAGATCCATAATAATGCCTCCAGTGAAAATATCCATTCCCTCTTGTGGTCTCACTCACTCAGCTACGTTTTGACGTTGAAAACATCTTAATACTGGATTTGTTTGTTACAAACACACAACTTTTCACTTCACAATACATTAATTCATGGACTGGAGTCATGTTGATTACTTGTGGATAATTGTAATGTTTTTATCAGCTGTTTTTACTCTCAATCTGACGGCACCCATTCACTGCAGAGGATCCATTGGTGAGCAAATGATGTAATGATAGATTTCTCTAAACCTGTTCTGATGAAGTGACAAATTCATCTATAGTAATCTTGGTTGGCCTGAGGTTAAGAAAATGTTCATTTTTGGGTGAATTATTCCTTTAAATACTTTGAATATCCCACTAAAAGATAATGTCTTACACAGACAAATACTAACTCTTCTGCTCTTTTTCCATATGTGCTTCAGCAGCCACCACCAGTTCCCTTCAGTCCCCTCAACATCGGACCTCAGTTGGCTTACCCTTTTGTTTCATCTAATGGGGTATTTATTCATTTTCATTCACTATGTTTGTGTAATAATATACATTTATTTCTGTCTGAATGAATGTAATTTGGGATGTTGTTTTGTTTGGACTGCTCTGATCAACAGGGGTTGCTGTATTACATTGGTGGACCCCAGAATCAACCAGCCATGATCCCTCTGCAACAACAAGCTGCGGTACAAAACAACCCTTCTAGTTGCTAATACTATTCTAATGCTATAAATTAAATGTATGGGCTATAAATATGTTCATGAACTCATTCCTAATGCTTTTAGACTGGACAAGGCCCTACTGGAAACAATCAAGCTGTACCACCAGGCTCACTGAATAGATTTAAGGTACATTTTATAAAGCAATTACAGGCAAAACCATTGTTTTTTAACCATTGTTATTTTTGGCCACTAATCCAAAATCTTCTCTGTAAATACCTTTAACTTTATCCTATTTACTTTTAGTGTAGTGTCTAAAACTACTAATACCTAACTTTAACTGATATGTATGTTCTTAGTAAAACATGTACTGTAACTTCCTTGTTTAGCCATAGTGTTTATGCAATACTCAAAGTCAGGATTCCCTGCCATCCACCTTTCTAACAGTGTTAAATCATTTCTTCTCAGCGCTCCTTCCTCAGAAGGACCACAGCAAGACCACCTGTTTGTAGAATAATTATTTTGTGTCTTTCTAAAATCTGTTGATTCGTAGCCTGCATAATATAATTTATCATTTGCATACTACAGATGCCAGCTCAAGTCAACCCTGCTGTGTCTGGAAACCCTGTTGGGTAAATCTGAGTGATGCATGTGTTGAAATAGCTTAGGTGTGTTTTATACATTTGTTGGCAGTTATACACTGATTTTAATGTACGATAATTAATACTCTTGCTGAGAAGCTGACTGAGTTTGTTTCTTTTCACAGATCCTTTCAAGATATCTTCTCTTATCTGCAATAAATGTCATTTTTAATTTAGAATATTCACAGCTAAGTAAAATGTGGAGTAACCTGTCTAATGCTTTGCTTTATACTGACAAATTGTCACTATCTGTAACAAATGTTTATACTGAATACTGAATAAAAGTCACTAGTTTGTTGCAACTGTGAATATTTTCTCCTTTGATTTCACCCTCTTCATCATATGATAATATTATGACCACACCTGTTTCTTTATTCATTGTGTTATATTGCCATCTACTGACAACAGTGTTCTTAAAGTTAAAAACGCTACACTATGTTATTGTTTAACAATGTAAATTTATAAAATTAATAATATAATCATACAAATAATACCACCATGATAATCATCTTCATCATCACTGTTTTAAAAACGAGTTTATCAAGTTATCACTGTTATCTATTCCCCGTCCCTAATTTGTTTCAGTACCTCACATTAAGGCTGTGTATTATTATTTTTTTTTGTTTGTCAGTCTCTGACAAAGCTAATTTATGATATGGACACTGGTCCAGATAGACTGCTATTTAAAGAAATCCATTACAAATATTATAATTCAGACTAAGAGCATGTCGAAACTGGTTGGCATCAGGACAGAAAAAGTCGCAACTCATCAAATTTACATAGATATGGACAATAAATAAATTAATAAAATAAATATAAGAAATAATAATAATAATAATAATAATAATATATATATTATTTCTTATATTTATTTTATTCATTTCTTTATTGTCTCTTAGACTGTTGCTCTTAGATATCAAGCTGCTCAGATTTGTTGGTTTGATCATAATATACCATTTAAAAGTTTAGGTCAGTAAGACATTTATTCAGCGAGGATGCATTAAATTGATCAAAAGTGTCAGTAGAGAGATTTAAAATTAATTTTGTGCTTTTAAACATTTTGATACATTTTGACTTATAATATAACAATCATCAAAAATCATATATTATGATTTCCACACATTATTAAGCAGCACAACAGCTTTATTTATTTAAACACTTTGAATGCTTTCTAAAGGATCATGTGACACTTGAGTAATGGCTGCTGAATATCTATTACAGAAATAACATTTTAAAATATATTAAAATAGAAACAGTTATTTTAAATTGAAATACTATCTCATTACTGTTTTTTTTTTTTTTTTTTTTTTGATCCAATAAACGAAGCCTTCGTGACCATAACGGACTTGGTTCAGAAAATCATTCCAGACCCCAAATGTGTATGTGTATGTGTATGCATGATTCACTATGGGTATTTTCATGAGTGTGCAAATGGTTTGTGTCACAATAATATTGTGCTTATCAAGGACAGAATTTTTATCATTGTAAGATAGGTGTTGAACAAGTGTTAACCTTCTAATGTAGTGTGCAAATGGTTTGTGTCACAATAATATTGTGCTTATCAAGGACAGATACTCACTTCCCAGGTACAGACAGACAGAATTTCAAAAATTCTAAGAAATATACAGCTTTTTTTCTGCCTATAAAAAAACCTATAAAATTGATTACAAATTGGGTTACGTAATCAGACATGCTGGGTGTAGCTGGTGACTATTTGTCAAAAATAGAAAGCATAGTTAGATATTGGCTGATTGTATTATAATGCCATCTACTGGAGTCTTAAGGTTCCTGAACAGTTTAGAAATGAGAAAGGTACACCACAGCTGAGGAAACACAAACCATTTGTGTCTGGTTCTTCTGTCTGGGATACTCAGCCCTTAAACCATGTAATTACTGAATAAAGATGACCACACAAATTACCATAATTATTGTTTTGAAGAGAATGATTCAATCTTGTTTTTTTTTTCCATTCTCAGTCAGACAATAATTTGTCTCTTTACCTGACAGAGCAAACAGCTATCCATTCAGTCTGCTTATTAGTCTGTGACAAAGCTCAATCCTGATCTTGGCACGGGTGCATCTGTTCTATTTGAGTTATGCATTAAATGTTTTAAGTAACTTTGTATAATATCATAATGATAGCTGATGTCTCATCAAACACATACTGTACATATACATACTCAAACCCAGACAATAAATTAATGAAAACAATTAGCAGCTCATTTGACCATAATGATACATGTCTATATATGATGCGGTATAGACAAATTGAGACACATGACACACTGTATGTGTCACTCACAGCTACAACCTGATATTATAAGAGGACATGCACCAGTTTAAAAGCAAAGGGGAAAAGACGCTAATAGTTTGCACTTCTGCTCTGTCTTGAATGTACTTTTATTTTCTCTAATACTCTGCATTTATTGACTGTAGTATTAGTAGTATATATAGACAGTACCAGTAAGGAGTCTTTTAAAATATATATCTAAATAGTTTAATTCTAAGGACTGTATCTTTCTGATTTTAGTATATGTTCATTCTCATTGATTTTTCATCCACAGATTACCAAGATGAAGTTTCAGGCCATCTTTTCCATGGCTGGTCTTCTCAGCATTTGCACTTGTGCTCCTGTAAGTCTTCATTAATAAATTCATGTTTTCAGTTTGTATCAATAGTTACAAAACTGTTTGTGTTTCACAGATCTACCATCCACAAATTGGAATAATTGGAAGTAAACAGTAATGAGGTACGTTTTCTTGTGAAGTTTTGTCACAAATGACACACTAATTATTATATATTAAATTCTACCATTTAAAGTTTGGGGTTAATAATTTTTTTTTTTTTTTTGATCACCAAAACGATCAAAAACACAGGAAAAGCAGTAATATTTCAAAATATTATTACAAATTTAAATAATGGTTTTCTATTATAATATTTTCAAGTCTGCATTTTCAGCATCAATACTCCAGTCTTCAGTGTCACATGACCCTTTAGCAATCCTTCTAAAATGCTGATTTGATTCTCGATTTATTTCGAGATTCATTAATTAATAAAAAGTTCAAAAGAACAGCATTTGAATTAATAAAAAGTTCAAAAGAACAGCATTACATCTTTCTATTCATCAAAGATTTCTAAAAAAAAATATGTAGTACAGTTTTGATATAAGATTTTCAGTTGTTATATATTCAGTTGTTTTCTGTCATGCTCACTACTGTTATTTGTTCCTTCTTTGTAGGTTTTGCGTCTCAATGGACTCACTCTGGCAGGTTTTGGGTCCAGCGCAGGTAAATCAGCTTCCAGTCACTGAAAAAATGTAGATAGCTTGAACATTTAAAAACAAAATCAGGAATAAACATGTTTGCCTTGCATATGACAGAGATATATAATTTCTTAACCTGAAACAAGGAATTACTTTGGTATGTTCTGTTGGCATAGTATGGTGCTAAGGGGCTTGTTTGAATCTCTGCTCTCTTTCTCCTTAGGGAACAGCATTTTTTTCCCTCCCTTCCTGATCCAGCAGCAGCAGCCCCCACAGGTGCTCAACTTTACCCCTGCTATGCAGGGACCATTCCTGCCACCTCAAATAAACCAGCTGAACCCAGCACAGTTGCCCCCGTTGCAGCAGGAGCAGCCCATACCTGGCATTATTCCCAACAACGGCTTACCAGCACAGAATCTTTCCCCGGTACAGAAGACTTCAAAGGGAACATCATGCACTCATGGATTTCTTTTTTTCTGTTTTTATCCACACATTTCTTTTTTTTATAATTATATTTTTCTGGAGAGTAAAAAAAAGTCATATTTTGTTTTTAGGGTTTTCCATTCTTCCTGACTAATCTATATCCTTTGAGGAACACTCCTGTGAGACTGACACCAAACCAGAACACTGGCCCAAGTGTTCAAGCCCAGGACACCATGCAACCAATGCAGCCAGTGCAACCAATCCAGGTATTGTAAAGCCTTTTCCTAACATTTTTTCCTCCTTCTTAACTGATTTATTAGGCAAAGAAAAATGATTAAATGAAAAGTGTATTGCATTTTTAAAGTGTATGCACTTTTATTTGACACATCTCAATATATTAACCTGTTAACTGTCACCCTGTCCTGTATATGGGACGCCTACGTTTACTTCACTAAATCCTTATCTAATCATGACAAACTATATATCGTTGGAAAGGTCTAAGACTCCTAAATAGATATTTTAACAAATGTGTTTTTTTGTTAAAAATTATGTAGGAAAAGTAATAGATTAACTTATGACAAGAGTGCACCCTCAAAAATCTACATCATCATCGCAGGAGTTCTGACCTTGTCAAAAAAAAGTCTTCTTCGTTGCCTCGTTCTCTGTCACACTTCAGAAATAATCAGAAATGATGTATCAACTGAAAACTTAAAATCTCAAAATTCATCCTTTAAAACCCATTTTAAAATCAGACATTACATTACCACGAAAATGGTACATCAATATCATGTTATAAAATGTTTTTGTTCATGAATTAAAAAAAAATTTTAGTTTGGAAAGTGCACTTTCAAGTCTATGTTCAAAAATATGAGTGACAGTTAAGGGGTTAAACATATTTAATATTCAAAATATTTAATACATCATTATTTTAATAAATATTTATTTTTAAATTTACATTTAATCATTTAGCAGACACATTTATCCAAAGTGACTTTCAGATGATTAAATTTAATTGCATGATGTAGTCTACAGGGGCTTGTATTTGTGTTTTCTTTAAAAGAAAATATTTCACATTTTTCAGAACAGGGGGAAAGCAGACCCGAAGGTAACGTCTGCTCCTGATTACCCGTGGTGATCGGCCCCGTTCCTGGAGCTGGAGAGGTTTTTTCAGAAATTTTCTTTTGTGTTAACATGTTGCTAATAACCAAACATGACAAAACATGACTGGGCTGAATAATTACCGCAGAATTTGTAGACAGTTTGTTAACCAATCCTGTCTCTGACAGGGGGCATCCTGGGTTCTCATTGTTTGAGCCGCTCAGAAGGTTTCATTATTAGAAAGGTATTAAAAGTTTTCTAAAATTGTATATCATATACAGTTAATTGTTTCAGAATATAAATTTGTTGTTGGTTTTCCAGATATCCCACCATGGAGACACCCCTCACAGAAGACATTTTTGTTTCAGCTTGGACATATCAATATGTTTACCAAATAAAATATGATATGGTCTGTTAATTTTGTCTAAAGTTATTATTTATTTTTTTTTTCATGTTGAAAATATACTCCTTTACTCCTCCTGAAACTTGATTTTGAGCAGTGGTCGTATGTATTAACTATTAAGAATACAAGAATACACTACAGTGACAAAATGATCAAAGTCAGTGTTTGATGCTGGAATTTTTATTTGAAGCAGATTCTCAAACAGTAATGATTAAAGAAAAAATTAAAATCAGCAAATTAAGAGTGAACACCCATAAATATGCATTAACTAGCAATAAAATATAAAAAAAATCTATGTGACACCATTTAAATTCTATTGCTGAATTATATAAGAGCTGGATGTTCCACCTGTGGAAAAAGAAAAAGAGGTTATTCACAGCCAAAATGAGGTTTTTTAATCAAACTAGGTACAGCAGTCTGCCTTACCAGTGTGATTATTGTACATGGCTCTTTTCTAGTTTGTCCCATGATCACTTTCAGACTCCGCCTGGAGAATCAGAGTCAAAAGGAATGTTGATAAAGAAATAAATAATAATAATAAGAGAATCTAAAATGTATACTCAAATACTTCAAAACCAGTCACTTAAGAACCAAAATACTGACCTTCATGAATGCAGGGAGCTGCAAAGACAACCCGGACATTTAAAAGATCAAGACAAATACAGAATGCAGTTAGGTGAAAAATGATTTTAGGTACTGGCAGATGTCTATAATGTAACTGATGTGATATTAGTACATATTCCTGATTACTTACAAGCTGTGTAATGCCATATTCAAATGAGATTTTTTGCTGTGGGGAACAAATATACAATAGACTGTTGTGTTGTTTAAATAACTATATTTAGTGCCCAGATATGCAAGGTCATTCATAAGACCTCCAGATGAAGATGTTATGACTTACTGTTGCAGTTGGGTTGTAAATGAGCTTCACATAAGGCTGTTAGATATGGAAAGTGTACTTTACAGATTTGGTAAACTGAATTTAAATGTACTTTTAATGGTACCTTTCTTTAATATACTGTATGTTATCCTTTTATATAGTTTATCTTTCTGTTTATTTTGATATAGTTTAGTAAGCATGATGACAATTTTCATTATAGTGCATGTTACCTGCGGGCCGTAGAGGGAGAAACCCTGACCATACTAAACGAGAAAAAAAAAAAAAAAAAAAAATTAATTACACAACAAAGAAATCATATGGAACCTATTTCACTATAATTAAACAAGTTTTAAAATAAAAACAACAAAAACAACTTTACCCCCAGTTCCTGAGGTCTATTCACTCCACCCTGTAAATAAGTCAATACGTTCATAAATAGTATACATTTCTTCAATATGAAATTTTCATTATATCTGTAAGAGATTTATTAAATAAATGTTGAATTACACTTGTCATTACCTTTTGGGTGGCCTGCATCTGCCCCTTTGCCCTGGATGGAAAAAAATATTTTCTGTTGTATATCATAAAACCTTTTAACATTTACTGTCGTGTTTAAATTATAACTCTCCTTATGGTTCAATCCTTCAAGTTAAACAAAGTATTAATTAAAAAGACATATTGTAAACTATTGCAAATGAAAAATGAATGGCAAAGTATTATCTTTACTTAGACGGTTTCATTCACTTACTTTTGGTAAGAGGAACACATTCTCTCCCTGAAACAAAGGCAAAAATTAATTCTGATTTTTATCTTCGAAATTTTTATTTGTATATTTTATCTGACATCAATACAGTATGTTAGGTTAATTAATATCAATTTAAACCCAGTAATAGTGGCATTACCTCCTTTAGATGGAAAGCTCTAATATTCTGTTAAAGGGAGAACATATTTATTTGTTTATTTAGTGTTGCTTTTTGATATATTTACTCATCTCAAAAAATTCAAGATTATTTCTATTTCTGGGTACAAAACAACAGCACCGTATATTTTACTCACCTGCAAAGTGACATTGTCAGCCTGTGTAGATCCAATTGAATAAAAATATTAAACAGATTTCAGAGATCATATGCATTCAGTTCATGACATTTAATTCTTTAGTTGAATCATCAATATCTTACCTTGAAGATTGGAAATGAACTGCCTGTTTATCCTAGAAAATGTATCAAAGTGAGCTCATAAATCTAGACACAATCAATAGCAACTCAACATAAAACCCTGGTTATTCCCTGAATAAAATTTGTGAAAAGTGCAATGTTATATTAGTAGTGTGAGCTTACCATCATGTTGGGACAGCAAATGTTTTTCCAAAGAGTGGATTCAGTTGATTCTCTTTACCCCCATCTACTGGAGCTTGGGTTGGGCGCATCAGCATCCTATCCAGCTGAAGGGATTTAACAACATTTATAATTTCATTTTCATATTTCAGCAAATATTCTATTTTTCCACATTAAATATGTAATTCTGTTTGTCCCGGATGATGGCAATGGCATTTTTTTTCATGTCTTAAAGACTCTAAAAGAACTCCAGGAATTAAGGGTCTCTAATGTGCAGTCTAACTTACTTTATAAGATGGTCTACCAGCTCTCCCATTCCTCTGTGTTTTTTTGGTTCCTCCCCATCTATGCCATTGTTCGCTCCGCTGTGTACAGCAGAAGATAAATCTAATGTTTATGGTACTGCATAATGATTGCAAACTTCACAAAAAGAATTGAAAATGTTGCCACCCTGTGGTCCTCCTCCGTTTTGACCAGGAACCCTGGAATCTTGTCCAAATGGAGAGCCACTAGATGGATCTTGTGCGGGTCGCTCAGGTCCATCTTGATACAATAGGCCCACTGGATCTGGCTGTAGCGAGTGTTAGTTGACTATTTGGAAGTAAAAACTATCTCAAATAATTTTTAGAGGTTCATGAATAAAGGGGAAAAACGTACAAAAACTGGACTTCCAAAATTCTGCTCCCATCTGGGCCCCTGATTGGTGTTGCTGAGAGGTACTTTCACGTCCTCCATCTTCTGGACCCTGAGAAATATTTCTCTCCATTCATTGGGTTAGACCTGATCCCAGTGGTTTCTGTCATTGGGCTGAATAAAAAGCATTAATGCATTAAAAAGTTTCTGACACCTGCCGTGACAATAATAAAATGTAAAACAGTGTGAAACTCCACCATGATGACTAATGAGGAAAACTGTATACCCAAAACTTCTCCTCAGAAGTGCCTGGCACCGACTTGAGCTGCCACCCCACAAACACATGATAATGCCACTAGAAACCACATTTCTTCTATAGACTAAATAGATACAATTTTCAGCATTACATTTAAAGTTAAATTTAAGCTGATTGTGCACCAGAATCCAAAGAACTTTGACGTTCTCAAGGTTTGTGGCCTGGTGCCTGTCAACACTGGTCGTGCTTCTCGCTGTAGAAAGAACCAGCTGTTTTTAGCAATTGTCCACTGTTGTTTGTGGATCATTTTGTTTTGAAACAAGGACTAATCGATTTGTTAGAGAAGTATTACTAAACAATGCTAATACAAAGCTGAAGTGCCATTTAATGTGGTTCGAAAATATAAGTGGTATGATGTAAGTCCCTTCAAGCATTTCATAACATTACAAAATTCTTCTTGCTTTCAAAGAGATATAAGTGTATTGGCTTTCTTATAATGTCCTTTCTCGAGGTGCAATATCAATTCAGAAGAGATTTAAAAAAGCCACATAGAGGATGTGCTTGTTGTAGGAAGGGATTGTACTGATTGCTAACCTAATTTGTTTGCCATTAATCCCACCTCATGTCTTTGAGTATTCACCCCATGCACTGTAGCAACATCATTCAGCAATGTTATCACTTTAAGGCATCTACATAACAGAGGGGTGTGATATCGTTCTGACCAGTATTAACTCCCCAGGTTGTTCAAATTATTATTATAGTTTCTAGCATCAGAGCAATAAATATTCTTCCTAGATTTCTGCTTTCGCTTTGGAGAATTCATACTCATTTGACAGAACAGGAGACAGGAATCGTTCGCCTGTCTCTGGGCGGCTTGCCAGGTAGGTTTCAAAAGCTATACTTTTGTATTTTACACGTTTCCGTTTGCATGTAATATTGTGACAGTGAGTAACATGATTCTGGTTAATTGCGATTAGGCGGAAGTTCACCAGCGGGTGGGCCCTCATTATCCGCTCGGCTCTGATGAGGTTATCAAAAAATGTACCCGAAAGTTAAAAATGTAAAATTCAAGATAATGTTTTAATTGCTTGTATATCTGTCATAATGTCTCCCTTATCAGAGTGGAGCATTTTCCCCAATCTGCATCCAGGCTTCCCCCGCTTCTCAACTATGACCAGCTTCTTCAGCTGATGATGGCCTTTAGAACTGTCCCAAATCCAGCCCCTGCCCCGGTGCCAACTCCCCCCGCTGCCCCATCCACTGCCCCGAACCCGGCGCCAACCCTCGCACCTATCACAGCACGCTAAGGCCTGCTCCTTTGTTGAGAAAATGTAACATTTTCTGTTTACACGAGAGTCCCGTAATGATTAGAAGAGCTCTAATAGTCAGTGATATTAGTCTAACTGTCTTTCTGAAATAGAAAAAAATGAAAAAGACAATAGAAATACAAAAGCAAATCAACATATTTCTGGACAGTCTGGAACATTAGAATAATTACTACACAAGTGCAGTTTATAATGGAGATAAAAACTGTCAGTCGATTAATTTGTTGCTATTGTTCTCAGTGTAATTCAACAGTTTGTTACCATTAAAACAATTTTGCTTTATCAATTTTACTGCCTGTGTGTGTGATTCAGCATTTTGGATGTTAGAAGATTTAATTTATGAATACAAACACTACTACATTTCACATGCCAGACCTATATTTTAATATTATTTTAATATAATGATTACTACACTCCACGACCCCTAAAAAATCTGTGCTCAAACCATAACTCAATACACAACATTATTTTTAAAATATATAAACTTAAGAACAAAAAATACATAACTAAAATAATAAAAATAAAATAATAAATAACTATTTAGGTGTATCTGTTAGAGAAATAATCAGCACAGATATTTATGGTTTTTAAGAACGGGTAACAGCAGCATCATACTTCATGCTAAAAATATTTCCCCCATATTTCACATCTCAAGCTTTTTAAATATTATTTTAACATACTATTTTTTTTTTTAAATAACATAATCATACTTATATTTGTCATTTCAATCATTGTAAAGATTTCTTTCCACAGATTTTTTTTGTAGAAATATTCCAATTACTTTTGACATTTTCTGTATGTTTGAAAATATCTAGAATGTCACAGATATGAGGAAGTGAAATCCGGCCCTAAGGTGTGCAGCAATCTTTTGTTTTGTTTATGTGTAGCATAAACTCAGTTTAAGTGTATGTGTACAATTATTATATCATAAAAAGGCAACCACGTGACTCATTTCTCTATTTCCCAATTGCTGAGTAAAGTATGACTTGCTAAACACTTTTCAATTGTGTCACCGCGGCTCACTTCTGTTGATTGGCCAGTTGCATGTCAATAATGTATATATAAAGCATATATCACTGCTGTTTTGATGTCACACACAGACAAGTCTTTCATACTTTTGGCATAAAGGTAAGAAGCAAAGGTAGACAAAATTAATACAAAATTCACACGATAATAAAATTCACACGATAATGCATTTACATTTATATTTAGTCCACTTTCTCTATTAGATCAGAGCAGCTCTTTCTCGAGAACCATGAAATCTTTTCTCATTGTTGTCTGTGTCTTTGGACTCTGCTGTGCCGTGCTAGTGAGTATCATTCCCATTTAATCACATGTGCATGTGATGTTCTACTCATTTTTTACCACCACATTGTTCTGTAAATATAATTTATAACGATGGAAATGAAGTGATGGTGAATTGAAGATGCAAAATGATCTAATTACTTTTCTTTTTCAGGCAGAGGGATGAAGAACCCCGAGGAGAGAAGCGCTCGTAAACCGCCTCCTCAGAGGTCAGTTTTAAATCAAAAACTCTGTAAACTCAGCAAATTCTCTTTAATTTTTGCCGATTGCAAAAAAATCCTTGAATCAATTAATTTATCATTTTATGGAGACTACATTCTGAACATGTTGTCTTTATTTTGAAAGCGGTGGGAGATAGAGACCGAGAGAAAGGCCTTTTCTACTAAGATTTTCGACCGATACAGCCTGGGAGGCTTCTACAACCCAGACCAAGTGCAACCGTCCCTAGCCCGACCCGTAACGGGCCCCCCTTTACCCCCCCAGCCGCTGCCACAGCCTGTGCTCATTTCACCCCCCCTCGAGCCACCAAACAACAATGCTCTCCTCAGCCTCTTGCCATTCATCTTAGCACCTGGCATCCAACACCCCCTGCTCCAGCACCGGCCCCCGCCCTGCACCCGCACCCTCACCCGCCCCAACCCCCCGCCCCTGCACCAGCCCTTCACCAGCCCCTTCAACCTGCCCTGCCCCCGCTCCGCTCCTGCCGCCTGGTGGAGATAATACATCGTTAAAACTGACATGTTTCTGAGTGACTTGATCTCTTGTTCTTGGTATATTAAAACAAATAAACTTTGCATTATTGAATCAAACATTTGTGTTTGTCTTATTCTTTAAAATGTATAGGAAAATGTACATTATGAGATTTTTTTGTGTTTTTATTAACATATAGCAGCCAAAAAAGTTTAAATAATAGTCCTTTAATCTGTTTTGAGCAGCGTTCCAGTTACCAGGACTTCTTTGAGTCTCTGACAGACTAGTCAGTATGCGGTGTGTATTTTTCAGGGACTCTTTCCGCAGTTACACACGTCAGTAGATGGCGACAAGTTATTGACTTTTGTTCAGGAACGAAACAAATTACAGTGGGGAAAATATTTTTTTTGTATTATGTATATTATTTTAATAAAAACATTTAAATATGTACATAATTGTGATTTTGTATTATTTTTTTTATGACCAGGGTTTGCTTGTTAAAAAAAAAAAAAAATTAAGTTAAGGGGTGGAAAAACAACAGCAACACAGCTCCAGGATTTCCACTGCTCCTCCTTGATAGCGCTCAGAAGTAATCCATACGGATGGCCTATTGAGTTATTATCAGTGATAGCTTTGTAACAAATTCACTCCAGGCCCTAAGTGTTTTTGGTTTGGCTTTATTAATTCTTGCTGTAGTAAGTTCTAAAAGTGCAATGTATTTAATTTCTATGAGCCACAATTTACCTGCTGGAATTGTAGGCTCATGCCAAATCTTAAAGATTATTTTTTTGGCTGCAGTTAGAGCAGTGTGAAGAATCCTACGCTGGCTAACAGTAAGATCGAGATCCGCATCATCATTCAACAAACAGAGACTGGGGTGCTTAAGGATTACCTTATCACATAATTCTGTCACAACTTGAAATACCTCATCCCAAAAGTTACCAATAAGTTGGCATTCATAAAACATGTGCATATAAGTACCCACAATATTTAAATTACAGAGTGAACAAAAGGGGGTAGGCAAGCGCTTCATTTTGTGCAAGATATTTGGAGTGGCGTATGCCCTATGAAGCATTTTGTAGTGTAT
>NC_056597.1:12962152-12962224 GCF_018340385.1 Cyprinus carpio
AGATTATAACACTCTTTCAGATCTTGAAAAGACCTTAGCCCCTGATTATTGAATATATCACCATATATCACC
>NC_056597.1:12963582-12963698 GCF_018340385.1 Cyprinus carpio
TGTAATGAGACTAGAATAGCGTCCCATCTCTGTAAATCTTGTCTGATAGTAGTAAATAAAGAATTATAATTTTCTTTAAGGATAGTCTGCAGTGATGAAAAGATCTGAATTCCCAT